>NW_026062294.1:300000-456921 GCF_023897955.1 Schistocerca gregaria
CCACCAAATTAAAATATCCCAGCTCCAGCGCCTCCACCAAATTATGACATCCCAGCTTCCTCAACCAAATTATAACGTCCCAGGACTTTCTGCACCAAATTATAACATTTCAGCTCCTCAACATCAAGTTAAAACGTTGCATTAGGAGGTGTCTGCTTCGTGCAAAAGGTCTTGAGTTCATATTGACGACAACAAGTAATTCTTCGTTACAGACCTTTATATACAAACAGAACTGACAGACTTCACAGACTCAACAACTGACTCTCCGAGCTAACCGCACTGCATATCCGAACTGGCAACTGATAACTCCTAGGTGTATTAATATATTTCCAAACAATGAGAGTCTTTGACAATGTTTTGTTTAGAACACGATAGCAATTCACGACTTAAAACTAAATTAGACATTACAGAATTTTAGTACAGATTAAAGTAAGTAAGAGGATCAGTACATATAAATTCTTACAAGCATTATTTACAAATAGATTTCATAACATTTTTCTACCAGCTTCTGGATAACCTTCACCAGATTTGTACCGGTGTTTCCAGAAATATTTTGACATTTGATTCTGGATATTTCTTGAGTGATTTAGAACAACTATTTATATGTAAAATGATTTAAATCGTGTTTCAAAACGTAAATAAATCTTTTTAGCAATAGTTCTTGATACAGATCGTCTTTCGAAATTAGGTTATGAAACAGTTTCCACAAGTTTTCCTATTTTTGCGATCATAATATAGAATTTCTCCATTGAAAGTTCCAGAAGTGTGCATTAAACGTTCATTTACAGACTTTCTCGTTAGCTGGAGAGTTTTTAAAAGTATCTTCTCCATATTATACGAAATAATTTAGCTCAAAACTGATAATTTATACAATTAATCAGAGCTACAGCAAACAGTGAGTCTTTCTTTTACAAAATGAAATATAATTACAAAATTGAATGAAAATAGATTACTAACACTAATATATATTTACATTAATTCTATTTTTGTTCTTTCTGTGCAAAAGTCCTAATATTGACACAGTACAATATTTATACATCACCAAAGTTTCCCTTTACATTTTGCATATCTGTATCGACATCCCCTAAAAGTCTACAGTATCGAATACTTCAATATGTCCCAATATGTCCTGTAATGTTACAACGTGTAATGGATTTTTTTTCTTGTTTTGGTGGACAGCCCCACCTCTCGAAATATTCGACACTTTGCACTACAGGTTGAAAGAAGAGTGACGAACATAAGATGCCTTCAATATTTATTAACGTTGTGGGTGGTTCTCTTGATTTATGCTAACTTTTTTCCACCCTACGTCTAGATCTGGTTTTGTTCCCTGCATATAAAATTATATGCAAGCGTTTCTATCGCACCAGAAAGGTTGGAGGAGGTTTGATGTAAGATCTATTCGTGGTTTCTCCCTTATCGAAATCGTTTCCCATAAGAATACAAGCTACATCGTTAGCCTCGTGGCTATTGAGGTTGATCCTCAAAAAAACGTAGTACTAATAGTTCAATCCAGAACGGTTTAGGTAGCCTTTACGGTAGTTGGGTGTAGCTGTGTGGTTGGTATCCGAACAGACATCCGAAGTAGTGTGGCGGTAATGCTTCAATCTGTCCGAAGAACAGTTCCAGCTTTATAAATGTAGCCAGAAGTGTATCGTGACTAATGGAGTTGATCATTAAGACCGATTAAAGTATTTTCCTAATATATTTTGTTGCCCTTATTTTATAAAATCATTCGGTGGCTTTCTAAGAGGTACTTTGTGTTAGGAGTACGAAACGTAAATAAAATTACATTTTCACACGTTTTACTTGAGGCAGAATTAGGTAATAAAGCCAGTCGATACCTTTCGTATAGTGGAACGACGTAGTTGCTTACTGGCTGAGTATTTTTCAAGAGATCCTCTCACACAGACTGGTAATTTACACTGTTTTTAAGAGACACTCCGAGTGCGCCGTATCAGTCACTCTTTAACCTGTTACGTAAGGCGATTCGTTCCTGCTGTTATCTTTTGCGTTAATTCAGTCCCGCAACCAATAACCGTGCATTCGGGCGGTAATCAGTTATCGGTGCGTTATTGTAGTCTAAAAACTGAATCCGTTATAGTAACTCTTTTGTTTACTCACTCGGGGTCCCACCGTTTTGTACACAACTGAGGTGAGAAGTAGTTGTGACGTTCTCTACGGCGACATCAAAAACCCATTCTGAGGTGGTGTCGTCGAAAGCGTAAACCGAAGCAATCCGCCTGGATTCGAATACATCTTTCGAAAGCGAGTACAAAAGAATATTATCACAGGACTTTACAAACAGGTTTTTCAGAAATTCCTACCAGTTCACTTACTTAAATTATTTAATATTGCAACGCGTTTCGAGCTATCACCTCTTTATCAGGCAAAATATGACAAAACAAAAAACATTCAAACAGAATGGACATAGACCTTAATGCAAGTATTTTTTTAGTCTTGTCGTTTGTTGTGGCTTTCCTGCAGAGAAAGTCAAATACAAGCCGTATGAGAGCGCGTTTACTTCCTTTTCTTGTCTGTAGATGAATACTGGAGCACTCCGTTCATCAGAAAAGGCTGCCGTCTTGTGGCCACTGTGGCTTTAAATTGTAAGCACACCACGTAGCTCACCCGGAAAACATGAATAACTGATCTGGCTACTTCAGTATTATGGGCTTAATTTGTATTATTAGTTCACTTTTCTCGGACATGAGCAGACATCCACCAGTAGCAAATAATGTGACCGTGGCTTCCAAGTTAAGGTTCTTCGGTTAATCACAAGGCGTCTACTTCGGTAATAATCTTGCTGGCATTTCGATGATCTTTCTTGGGATTTCTTCATGATTCATTACATTCTTGCACGTGCTACCTTTTTATAGTTTTATCCACAGTGAGATATAATATTTAGCGATTTTAAAAAGCGAGTAAATCAAGCTGCGTCGGATAGAGGTGGAGAGGAAAGCTTCAGTTACGTTTGACGCGAAATAGCATTTAGTCATAATGGAGCGTACACTGTCAAAGCATTTTATCAAAACGGTAGTTCGTACCAGCTAGCACGTCGTGCAATCCGCAACCACTTCAGCGTTAATCGAAATCGGCCGGTGCACCTGCCTGGGCGATTAAAAAGTGGCTGGGGAACATTGAGGAGACGGCGCCAACTGGGAAACCAAAAACTGTGCGCTCGCCTGAAAAACATCGAACGTGTACGCCAAATGAAACGCGTATAGCACGTGTGCCTTGACACGACACTACAGCGCGACACGCACGTGCCGCACGAGTCGCGCGGCTGCAGTGCATATTGCGACACGTACACCGTACTTAGCACGCGCCGAATGGCGACGCTCTGCAATGACAGAACCGAAGCGCGCGCACCTTTTTATCTTTCTCTAATAATTTACAGAAACTATTCACTGAAAATATTTGATTTTTTTCCGTACTTGTAGCTTTATGTGTGAACGTCTTGGCCAAGTGCCCATCATCTCGCTAATGGTCATGCTTACTGGGATCTACACATTTTAGTAAGTCACTACGCAAAACTCAAAAAGTTTGCAATGAAAAATAGGGGGCGCTATGATTTAGCGTTTGGTGCGTATTACACCATATGTTTATGAGTATGAAATTCAGCTAACATATTAAATTTTTGTTTAGACTTAGGAGGAGGTCTCCATCTGTCTTCGATTTCGAGAAAATGGATCCCATGTAGAGCATTCACTCCCAATCTTACGCCACGGGAATGAAATATTCCTACATCACTGGTATTTCCTAAACCGCTCGAGACATGGAAACAAGATTTTGGTTAATAATGATACAAGGAAGAGAGTACTTTGCCACGCCGGCCGGTGTGGCCAAGTGGTTCTAGGCGCTTCAGTCTGGAACCGCGCGACCGCTACGATCACAGGTTCGAATCCTGCCTCGGGCATGGATGTGTGTCATGCCCCTAGGTTAGTTAGGTTTAAGTAGTTCTAAGTTCTATGGGACTGATGACCTCAGATTGTAAGTCCCATAGTGTTCAGAGCCATTTGAACCATACTTTGCCACGTCGTAAACACACTGAGCTTTCTTATCTATCACGGTATATCAGTAGTTACACTTCCCTATTTATTTATTTTTTTTCATTCCACTGTCTAATTTTTTTAGAGTTATCGACAGCTAGTGAGACAAGAGTGTCCTAATATGAAAGTAAACATGAAATTTCTTCTCTTATGTTGCCACAAACCGTCACAATGAGTTTTTTGATAAGATATTCGGCTCTCTGGTCGCCAGTTACTTGTTTAATGAGACAGATTTCTAAAACAGTGTGTCACAATAACTGCTGCAAAAATGAGTTTATGCAAATCATATTGTGTTTTGGTAAAAGAAGTGCTCTCAAACCCTTCAACAAGAGAAGTGTGGCCGTTACTCGCAAATGGTATTGCATCTTCGAATGAGACGAGGTTAACAACTCACACGAAAATAAATCGCTAATTCTGTTGGAATTTTTGTTGAATCTCACAACCCATTTTATTTTTAACACCGAGCGACTGAAATGGAAACTTACCAAAGAGTTTTATTCCTTTCCTTCATCTGAGCAATAGCAAAGTAATGAAGAGCGTGGTCTTCAGGCGGGATACCACGCACACTACTGATGCCGGTTCCTCACCAACGCCTTGCCAAACTGACAGTCCGTGGTTCGCGAATAAAATAGTTGTTACTGAGAAAAGTAAACAACTGATACGTGGCACAACACAATGGCCAGTGTATCGTCAGCAGCTGGGAATAAATCGCGCGACAGGAATGCGGAAGCCAGCAAGTATGCTTTGTGAGAGGAAGAGTTCACATCGTTCCGAAAACATTGTCACCATTACATTTCTACATATCACCACACTCTTTCAGGATATTCCTACTTTTATAATAGTACCGACCACTAATTCCTTTGTGTAGCCTGTTGTGTAATTAGTTTATTAATGCTGATAGCGTGTATGCAACCACTGAAATACTTTTCCTCGTCACGACGAGCCGATTAAAACATCGTTATTTACGAGGGCTTCTCGACTATTTCGGGCTTGCAATGGAAATGTCACGTCCACATGTACGAAGTATAACGTCTCTTATTAGACCCATATCCACATGATGATATGAAGTACTTAAGTTTTACTATCTCGGACGCTTTTTACCAGGAGCGCAAAGGGGTCATACCTGTGGAAATTATGCCTTCCCGACTTTTTGTAATGGATCGCAGAGATACTTCAGCATAAGAGGCAGCAAGTAGGTAACCTTGTTTTACTTTCCTGTCTTGCTTCTAGATGACACGATTTTATAATATTCCTTACTTCCTTATTCACTACCCTCACGGTAAATCGTCTGTCCCTTCTTACGTTCTGAAAAAATTGTGGAGGCAGACGATATACTTTCAGTGGCTAATGGGTCACCGGTTATTGAACTGTGCATTGGGTTTTTTGACAAAGAATAAACAAAACAAAAGAACTGTACATATGTATGTAAATGAAAACTATTACGTGCTAACGAAAATGGACGGAGCGCTTAAACAGCGAAAAAAAGAACACTGCTCAGTGATAGAAAACTTCAGTTTACATTACAGGCCGTACTCTTCGGATGGACAATACTTCCACTGCCCGTATGCGCCATGCCGAAGTGAGTATATGGCAGAACTGCCCTCCCGCTCCCCGCCTCACACATCCGTCAGTACCCGCGTGACGCGCGGCGCGAGAAACTGCGCCGCTACCACAAAGCCGCGCGACCTGGCGCAGGCGCGTGTCGCGTCCCAGTCGCGTCGCGTCGCAGTTTGCGCGGTCCCATTTGAACCTGTGAAGTTGCAAAAACGCGCGCTAAACTTGGGATTTCAAAGAGAACGGTAGGAAGGATTTAACCCCAGGATTTGCACTTTCACCCCTACAAAATCTAAACGGTACAGGTCCTTAAGGGAATAGATTATGTGATCCGCAGCCGCTTCTAATTAAAAGTTTTGGTCATGATTATTCGGGACCAGGACATTGTAAACCGTTTGTGGATGAGGGATGAAGCTCACTTCCGTCTCTCCAGTTATGTGAACAAGCAGAACTTTCGATTTTGCAGTGACGTTAATACTAGAGAACTGCATCAGCAACCACTGCACTGGGCAAAAGTTACTGTGTGGTTCGTAATGTCTTCAATTAGGGATCATAAGGCCAAACGATTTTTAAGTTGTAACAGTGACTTCGCAGAGATACGCTAGTAAGCATGAATATTGTCAGTCGTTTGTTTCCAAAGATATGGCCTCCCGAAATGGGTACATTGCATGGCCCTCTTGTTCACTGGACGTCACATGTTTGTGACTTTTTCTTTGGGGTTATCTGAAGCGGAAAGTTTAGCAAGATAACCCACCTCGAACAACTGAAGCCCTGAAAGAGTGGACGCGACAGGAAGTGTGATGAGTCAGTACAAGGTCTGGCTGGAGGAATGCGTGCTTCTAAGCGGACGCCATAATAAGACAGTTATCTTGAAAAAGTAACTGAGGAGGAGGAGGAGGACATTAGTGTTTAACGTCCCGTCGACAACGAGGTCATTAGAGACGGAGCGCCAGCTCGGGTGAGGGAAGGATGGAGAAGGAAATCGGCCGTGCCCTTCAAAGGAACCATCCCGACATTTGCCTGAAGCGATTTAGGGAAATCAGGGAAAACCTAAATCAGGACGGCCGGAGACGGGATTGAACCGTCGTCCTCACGAATGCGAGTCCAGTGTGCTAACCACTGCACCACCTCACTCGGTGAAAAAGTAACTGACGTTTTACTGTTACAGAAAACACTTTTTCGTATATTTTAAGATTATGAAATAGAAAAAGTGTCTTTATTTAACAGCTTTTCAAAAATCGCTCTTTATTATGCCTCACCCTGTAGTTGAAACTCTCTTCTTCATTTAGCTCATGAGGCCCTCAGCTTTAAAAGAATTTATTGTGTCGTAAACACAGTACTATTTCAATATGCTATACGAGCTTATTTTAGGAAAGACACACGGGAAATATATAGTGGTAAATGCGAAAAACAAATACAGAACTAGTTCTCTCACAAATGTTATGACTACTCTTATTTTTTATTTGGGGGACTTATGAAATCTGAATATTTTCGTAGTCTCCATGAAATAGCTGTGTTAATCTTAGATAACGGTGGGTGTGATTAACGTCTCTGACTGGTGGTGTGGAACTGTCTCAAGTGAAGGACAGCAGTAATTGGGTTATTCAGATACACACAGTAGACGATTGTAACTGCACTGTTTACGTGGAAAGAACCCACACATATTACAAAAAATTGATGTATGTACGTATGTGGCACATCTCCCCCTAGGCCACTGGACTGATATGGACCAAAGTTTGTGCACATACCACTTACTGACAGGTAACAATCATAATTCAGGAGGTGCGGCATCATAAACGATGAGATGCATGAAAATCAGCCGCACCATGCCTGATGTTGAAATTTGCTTCTGTACTACTAACTCTATTCGTAACAAATTTCGCAGACATTCGCAGCGAAAGGCACATACAAAACTATATCATGATGCCACACATGATTCGGGAGATCCGACGTCATGAACACCAAGATGTGTGAAGAACTGCCGGAGTGTGCCTAATGTTTATATTTATCCTTGCTGCTCACTCTGTTAGCAACATATTTTGCTGACGGTATCGACATACGCCGCTGAATGCGCCTACATGAATGCATCGTTGTAGGACTCTTTACTGCCGAGCCACTCGTGCAGTCGAGTGAAGTGACTCCAGGCAGCGCTTTTGGCAGCTTTCAACTATGAGGCGCAAACGGTTGTAGGCCTCGCCACAGAGGCGTGCAGATACTCGAAGCAGCTGTGCCAAGCGCATCATCCCACGCCGAGCCTACTGGCAGGTGTGCGTGCAAGGTTCCTCGTTGTGGAAAACTAGCAAAGTGAACACCCCGACCGACAGTGCCGGCTGTCAGCTAGTGTACAATAAAAACATTATGACAGGTGACAGACTTACGTCATTCAACAGTCTCTGGTCAATGAATTAGTTCTTTCTTATGATCTTAATGAATTATTGTCAATGTAAACAACAAGACACCAACAGAGATAGTGATAAATGGTTCAAATGGCTCTGAGTACTATGGGACTTAACATCTGAGGTCATCAGTCCCCTATACCTAGGGTAGTTAGGTTTAAGTAGTTCTAAGGACAGCACACACATCCATGCCCGAGGCAGGATTCGAACCTGCAACCGTAGCAGCAGCGCGGTTCCGGACTGAAGCGCCTAGAAACGATCGGCCACAACGGCCGGCAAAAGCGATAAATGAGGTATTAGTGAAAGATACTGGCTTATTAACATGGCTTGCTTCAAATTTTCAGAAAATGTAACTGATTCGAATATTTGACTAACGTAAAGCCTACCAAAATCGGCTGTATAGTTACGTTCACAGTCTGCACATAACTTTGCGGTGCACGGCCGTTGCCCCTGATAACAAAGTGCGAGTGCACCGCCCTCGTGGATAACATTGCGCCCCCTAGAGTGTGCAGCTGGAACACTGATAGAGGCAGAACATTCCCATTCGTCTGGTGCGCTCTCAAGTGTCATTGATACCTTCTCTGACAATGATCTCTTACCTTCGCCATCAAAATGGCCTACCTCACTGGGAACGCATTTCTGGCCATATGTCCGCATGACCTTTTTTGCTCCTTTTGCTGCGGAAGCTGTGATCTCTGTATCTTGAAACAATACAAACCAAGGGAAAATCGAAATCACTATCTCTCGCCAATAAATAAACGATCTCTATAATCATACAACACGAGCGAATTGTGTTAAGTAACTGATCGTTCATTTTGGCCGCTGTGCACAACGCAAATACCGTCTCCTTGCGATGAACAGCTTACGAATAGAAGAGGTTATAGTTATTATTTGCGGGTCGTCTTGCCCCTCAAAAACTGGAGGGCAGTAAGTGATCTTGAAATTCGGCGACGTTCCTGGGTGCATTACGTGCTCCCACTTCTGGCCATATGAGGGTACGACGAGAATTGTCCATATAATCGTTCCGATGCGCTCACGTGTTATGTTTTGGAGAGGCATACCGTTGGTTGGGCAAATTGATCATGGTACACTCGCAGGTCAGCGGCATTGTGACACTGCATTCGTTTCCCATGCGTATCTTTTCAGGCTGTATGCGACCCTCACTGTACTTTTAAGGACGACAATGCGTGATCGCATCGAAAGCACTGGTGTAGGAGGTCTTTGAATGAGTGGATGTTCGGCAAACGTAAACACCGTGGGCCACGTCGTTATGCATTGGGGATGCATACCGCAGCTCGCCTACATGTTCCAGCGACCATCCAGAGTTCTCAGTCAAACTTGTTGAGGAATGGAACGCTCTACCACATTTCCTTACCAACCTCGTGCCCAGCTTGGGAGCTGGTTACAGAGCACGCACAGCTGTGTTTGGTGATCACATGCTTCATGGAGAACACGTTCCGCCTTTTGCAATGTGACTACTGTCTTTGAACAAAAACGTCAGTTATGTTCGTATCATTGCATGCTGCTTTGTTACCATCTGTACCATGCAGCAGCAATTATTTCTATTTTGCTTGACAGTGACACAACATGTGAAAGTTACTTTGGCCCGGAGTTTCGCAAAGCACTATAATCGAAAACGAAAAAGGTCTGACGGGGTCTATTGGGGTGAAGTGAGACCACGGGGGCTGATTCCATACCACTGTGGCGGCTCCTTTATTGTATGAAGGACTGAATTTAGTTGAAAGTACTTGATCTTCATTTGTCGAGTATATGCTGAAGATTAAAGTTAATCGCATGTGAACCGGTACTTTCAGAGACTAAAATAAAGAGCTCCTGCAAACGCTATTTACTATTCTAAAGAAATGTGACTGGGATCCTAGAATACGCAACTGACTACAACTGTATGTAAGCAATATCTGTTTCTGGTGCTCCATTTATGACAATATGAGAATAGGGGGGGGCATAGGATAGTGTACCTACAAACACATCTTCTTTCTTGGTCGGTGTTTCAGTTAGTCACCGATTTTAGAACTATATGAAGCAACGCGTACTAGAGGACGCGGTAAGTAGTTCCTGGCATTTTCGACTGCTGCTGTTGTGGGGCCTGAGGTTTTGTTTTCTGCAGGGTTTGCAAATATAACGAGTTCTACATATTTAGTGTTGTGTAATATATTAAAGATATTTGGAGGATACTGTCTGTTCTATGGTTAAAGAATTTTGTGGTGAATAAAATATTGTTTAATTTTGACTAGTTACATAACGTGTGGATGAATAAGTTATAGTTCGTGGGTCACAAACCATCTCGTACCTTCAAACGGAAGACCTTGCACCATGGAGTATATGAGATTTGCAAAAGAAGTATGTTTATGTAATGTATTAACGAAGTTACCAGTCTCGAAAAGGGAAATTTGTGATAGCTGCAACAGCTTCTATTTCAGATCGTTGTTAACTTCTAACTGGTTTTTGATAAAACGATTGATTTCGCTTGCTGATTATTCTTGTGTAGTAGAGTAATAACGTAAGACATTTCTCATAGAGAAATACACTACTGACAAAATTTTTTCTCGATTGCAACGATTTGAACTGATATTTGTACCTAGGTACATGACCATGTTGTATCTTGGAACAGTCTCTCATTTGTCAAAAATCTTACTTTTCCGGAGTAATTGTAATTTCAGAAAGAAAGTGCACCACTCCTAAAGTGAATGCTGTCATTTCAAAATAGAATAACAAAATGGAGTAAAGGTCTATTAAAGTGTGAAAGTCTGAAGTGTGTTCCACGGTAAAACACTTTTCGCTAATAATTGTCAAAACTAAGAACAAACACAAAACGCTGTCCGAGCATATAAACGATCGATAGTCGAACTAAAAATCTGAATGCCGGGTGTTCGGACAAACTTCTAGGACTTGTAGAAGGGAGACAGGAAAGAATATTTTGAGTACAAACCCATGCCCAGGAATGTACCGTTTCAGTTCTACAATGGTTTCAACTTCGATTTTTAACTCATCCACTTCTGTTTGAGGGATTAAATTACGCATAAGGCAATACAAAACAATTCGAAATGAAACATAACGGAACACCTGTTTATCACTTAAGCACATTTGTTTGTGTTAAGACTCCTCGCCCTGTCCATCTGTCACCATATCGTTTGTTCAGATGTCTGCAAACTGCACGATACAAGCGAGTTGGTGCATCATCATGCTGAAACCACATTTCCTGATGGGCAATCACTGGCACAGCTTTCAAGGACGGCCCCAATATCTTTTGTAGAGACATAAGAGATGCAAGACCAGTTAGAGTGGAAGGAGGTACGGCCCAGTTACACGACAGTCTGGAATGCCTGCCAACAAACAAATATCCAACAGGCACCGAAGCCTCGGAATGTGCTTCGCATGGAGCTTTTTGGCTGCCAGACATGGCTGTTTAGCGAATTCAGAACACAATCCCTCCCCAGTGAACTCACATTTGTCTGTGAACAGGAGTAGTTGGGTAAGGAAAGGATCAGCACATTTTGTTAGCGCAGGTTGCCTACATCAGGAGCAAGCATACATTCAGTGGAAAACCTATTGGTCTCTTTTGATTGACAAGTCCTTAACTTACTATTTTGCTAAGTGGATTATGTCCACCTGAGGATAATCCGTCATTCCAAGAAACCCTCCACACTCCTCCCTTCCCTCTCCTTCTCCCCACTTCTCCTCCTTCTCCACCACCCCTCTGGAAATTGTCTCGCAATACAAGCACACTTATGATATGGACCCATTTGACTAATTAATTAAATCGACCAATTAATTAACCCCTCCCTATCTGGGACACCCCCAGCAGTTCCCCTCCCCTCCCCTCCCCCTCCAGGAATTTGTCTGGAAAAAGACCCAATTGATTGGCTAGCAGGTGGAAAATTGATTGCAGTGTATGGAATATTGTTTAACCCTTTATTTGGCAGTGTTGCTTTCAAGCAACATCACATTTACCTTGGCCTTATGGGACAACAAACTCTTCCCAGTGCATTTTACTGGCATTACTGCCTCCAGGCAACATTCCTTTACACACTGCCAACGCCAGTTTTTGTAATAGCTTAAGGTTTTCCACACGAGATAGCAGTTTGTGCAGTGGTGTTACAGAGATCTCCTCGTGTGAGCAACAGAGGTGTCTTATTTTGGTTCTAAAAGAGTGGATTTAAATAGATTGAAGAAAAACTGCTAAGATTACTGGCAAGATATACCCAGAGGTAAGTTTACAGCAGAAATATTTCAATCTTTGTTTGGAAATACGTAAGTAGTATAAAACTTTTATGTTGCCTGTGAGCAACATTGCCTATAGTTGGGACATGTGCCATTAGTATATTACACATGTTTACGGTGTGACAGAGAAGATATTTTTATTTTTAGGGGCTTTTTAGCAATGGATTCCAGAATATTTTATGGAATTGAAAAAGCGAGAGGAATAGTAGTTCCACTAGAAAACCCGGCTTTGTCTGATCTAAGTGAATCTGATGACACTGAACTCGAAGCTTTGGCAGGCTGTAGTGATTCCAGAGCGTCAATCTCAGTTCCATAACCAAGTTATACCAGACACTGATTCTGATTTAGGAAGTGAAATCTCAGAAGCTGAACATGTGCAAGGACCTTCTGCAGTGAATCCTTCTAGTGCAAGTGGCAGTCAAGTGAAAAAGTAAATTACAAAAGCAGTCACTTACATGTGGGTAAAGGAAGATACAACTGCTAGGGCAGAAAGTCTCTCTCCTGTGTTTTCTGATGAAGGCAATACACCACTGGGTTATTTCAGAAGATTCTTTGATTCAGAACTAATTGACAAAATTGTGCAGGAAACGAACTTAAACTCTGACCAACGAACTACACGTCAGTAAACAGCAATATAAATTAAATAGAACAATTTTTCGGTGTTCTGATATACATGGGTCTTGTTTCTATGTCTTAGTAGACTGACTATTGGTCTCAGTCAATGAACTGTGAAAAATTCACCAGCATTTTCAGTTTGAAGCGCTTTCAGAAACTCCGCCGATACCTGCATTTTACGAGCAATGAGAATGCTGTGAACTGTTCTGAAAGACTTTTGAAAATAAGACCTGTTCTTGAGTCAATTGTATAGAACTGCCGTGAGCAGAAACAAGAGTCGGCATTTTCTACAGATGAGAAGATGGTTGCATATAAAGGTACAAGAGCAGGTAATTTGCGCCAATATATTCAAATAAGCCACACAAGTGGCGTTTTAAGATTTTTGTTCGTGCTGGTGTGTCTAGAGTTGTCTATGATTTTCTTCCCTATACTGGCAAGGGGATGATAACTGATCTTGCTGATGACGTGAAAATAATGGAATTGGAATACTTTTATTTTGACAATTTATTTTGCAGCCTTGAACTTAAAACATGCTTAAAAAACATCAAAACATTGAGTCCATGGGCACCATAAGGAGGAACTGAATAAAGAACTGTCCTCTACATGACGAGAAGCGGTTACTGAATGACGAGTCAGCTATGACTACAGGAAGGACAGTCACTCCGACCTCATTTTAGTAAGGTGGGCAGGCTATAAAATCGTGACACTTGCAAGCTCGTTTTTTGGTGTCCAACCACTCTCAACAGGAAAACGATGGGACAGCAATCAAAAAAGAATTGATGTGCCCTGTCCCAGTAATGTACGTCAGTACAACAAGCACATGGGAGGAGTTGATCTTGCTGGTATGCTGATAGAGCTCTACAGAGTACCAATGAAAACTAGGCGATGGTACATGAGATGGTTTAGATTTATTCTAGATCTGAGTGTTTTAAATGCTTGCCTGCATTTTTCGAAGAGAATCTCTGGACAAAAAGACCTCATCAAAGTCATTTAGGGCAGATACTGCCAATGGTTTGATATTTTCAGGTAAAAGTAAAGTAGGAAGACCTTCAACAGACAAACCACCACCATAAAAGAAGAGGAGGAAGGCAACAGCTCCGACTGTTACACAAGATGCCCGATTTGATAATATGGAGCATTGGGCCTGTATACGGTCCCAAAGGTCGTTGTCGTTATTGTCCGTCTGAATATTCTACAGTCATGTGTTCCAATTGCAATCTAGTATTGTACTTCGATCCAAAGAGGAACTGTTTCCAAAAATTCCATTGCAAGAAGAACAAGAAGGGAAAATGAAACAGTTCTATTACACAGCAGGAATGCATAAATGTGTTTATAAATTAAATTATTCACGTACGGCAAACATTTTGCTTCAGGTTATCGGCAAACTCCTTTTTCCTATAATATGTATAAGTGTGATCTACTGCTGGCAATGTTGCTTATAAGCAACGTTTCATAATTTTCATAATTTTTGTCAAAAATTTCTAAAACTGACTGAATTGTATTTCTTTAAGTATAATAAATAGATATAAGCACTTAATTTTTTTTATTTTCACCATTTGCCAAATAAAGAGTTAAAAAGTTTCTCATACACAAAACAATGTGTGAAAGATTCTTTATTTAAACAATTTAAGGGATACAAGGCAGTGTATATCATACAGTTCATTTATTTACTTTAAATATTTAAATAGACAAAATTCCATTACCTACAAATTCTTTGAGGGTGAGAAGATACTTGGAATATTAAACAACTTCGAAATTTTTTTTTTAGCCCACACGCCCAAACACTTCACTGGGCTTGTCATTCCACGTATTACTATATGTGGAGGCCACGCTACCCCTGCTCAGGTCCGTGACTGGCCACTATGAGAGCAGACGTTGCAGTAATCCCCAAACAAAAGAGCTTCTGATGGTGGCTGTTCTTTATTATTTGATTGCTGAGAAATTCCTGTTCAAGCACATGCTCTCTCTCTCTTTCCCCTATCCCCCTCACTGTCCCTCCACCCCCCCTCCTCACAACTGGTCATGTCCTGTAGTGTAACCCTGCTAGGACTGCATTCACCATTGGCCATGGTCGGATCGAATCACACACAAAGCAGCATTTACCTAGTAAACCCCACCTGTGCATTTCTTAGAGTGAGGTAATATCTCCATCAGATTGATTGTCTAATTAATTAAATCGATGCCCTTCGTGTGGGACAGTTTTCCGTTGCTTTCTATTGGTGGATTACTAGGATTAGAATATTTGATGTGATTCGATCCTACAGCTTCCCAATTTCCGAACCCTACTGTTATTTTTTCCCGTTGCCTCCTATTGGTGTATACTGATACAGTTAAGTCATTTATAGAAAGTCCATTAACCTGGAGGTAGCTGAAAATTTCAAATTTCAGCTCAGCTGCATGCTGTGTCCATAGAAATTCTGTGGAGATTTCGGACTGGTATGTGTGCTCGTAATAAAGCAACAACAATAAATTGATTAAACGGGGATTGGATATTGCGATTGGATTTTTAAATCTTTGTAGAATTCCTAAATTGGTTCTCTCCACTACATTCGGAAGGAGGAGGAGGAGGAGGAGGAGAAAGGGTGGGTTAGGGGGTAGGACAAAGACACAGAAAATACCACAGTCCAGGCCGTAGCAGTAGTTGTCATGGCCAGATGTTGGATATCGCTGAAATACATCCTGAATGCACATGCCCAGTGTCCACACGTCACTCGCCAATCTCCTCATGAGCAACCAGCGCCAACGCTCAGAGGTCGGACGGCCGTAGCCAGTTTGGTGGACGCGTGTGTCCGCCAGAGTGCACCACCCTGACGTGGAGGGCGTCTGGAAGTGATTGGAGTGGTAGGAATTAGGATGTTATCAACACGTTCATTGCCAACACTTGACAGTTATCGATATTGAATGACTCAATTTTCCAAGGGGAATACATGCAACACATACGATCACAGAGACAGCCCAATGCACACTGTGTATTAGTTTGCTGTTTAGCTATCGAAAGGGCACTGTGGCTGGGACTTGTGTGTGCAATAACCGACTAGCTGGCCTACTGGAACTTTTCGTTGTAACCACGGATTGCCAGAAAAGCCCATTTGTTCTGGCCACATGCCTCCTCTGGCACATGCCTCACATTCGAAACCGCGTCGTCCTAGGAAACCAGCAAAATTTATTTATCGCTGTAATTAGAATTAAATATTACACTTGCAGCCCTAATCTCATAACATTGGACACCGACTCTGGAAATATCCCCCTTATAATTGGGTACAGTTTAACACATAAAATGCTTCATCCTCCTTGGGGGTATTGGTGCATTAGTACAATGGACATCCAGCTCACAAAATAGTTTGATTGGGGTGATCATGTGCCATCACTGTGGATTTTCAGAGTATAAAAGGAGGTGTGATAGGAGCAATCGTACACCTTGCATGTTTATTATTACTGGAGAATCTAGACAATATTGGTTGTTGTTTTGGTCTTCAGTCCTGAGACTGGTCTGATGCAGCTCTCCATGCTACTCTATCCTGTGCAAGCTTCATCATCTGCCAGTACCTACTGCAACCTACATCCTTCTGAATCTGCTTAGTGTATTCATCTATTGGTCTCCCTCGCCGTTTTTTACCCTCAAAGCTGCCCTCCGATACTAAATTGGTGATCCCTCGGTGTCTCAGAACATGTCCTACCAACCGATCCCTTCTTCAAGTCAAGTTGTGCCACAAGCTTCTCTTCTCCCCAATTCTATTCAATACCTCCTCATTAAGTATGTGATCTACCCATCTAATCTTCAGCACTCTTCTGTAGAACGACATTTCGAAAGCTTCTATTCTCTTCTTGTCTAAGCTATTTATCGTCCATGTTTCACTTCCATACATGGCTACACTCCAATACAAATATTTTCAGAAACCACTTCCTGACATTTAAATCTATACTCGATGTTAACAAAATTTTCTTTTTCACAAACGCTTTCCTTGCCATTGCCATTCTATATTTTATATCCTCTCTACTTCGGCCATCATCAGTTATTTTGCTCCCCAAATAGCAAAACTCCTTTACAACTTTAAGTGTCTCATTTCCTAAACAAAAATCCCTCAGCATCAGCCTCGTTTTGCTTTTGTTGATGTTCATCTTATACCCTCCTTTCAAGACACTGTCCATTTTGTTCAACTGCTATTCCAAGTCCTTTGCTCTCTCTGACGTTCGCCGATGACATTGTAATTCTGTCAGAGTTTTTATTTATTCTCCATGGATTTTAATACCTACTCCGAACTTTTCTTTTGTTTCCTTCATTGCTTGCTCAATATACAGATTGAATAACAACGGGGACAGGCTACAACCTTGTCTCACTCCCTTCCCAACCACTGCATGCCTTTCATACCCCCCGACTCTTATAACTGCCATCTGCTTTCTGTACAGATTGTAAATAGCCTTTCGCTCCCTGTATTTTACCCCTGCCACCTTCAGAATTTGAAAGATAGTATTACAACCAACATTGTCAAAAGCTTTCTCTAAGTCTACAAATGCTAGAATCGTAGATTTGCCTTTCCTTAATCTTTCTTCTAAGATACGTCTTAGGGTAGGTATTGCCTCACGTGTTCCAACTTTACTATGGAATCCAAGGTGATCTTCCCCGAGGTCGGCTTCTATAAGTTTTTCCATTCGTCTGTAAAGAATGCACGTTAGTATTTTACAGCTGTGACTTATTAAACTGATAGGTAATTTTCACATCTGTCCACGCCTGCTTTCTTTGTGATTGGAATTATTATATTCTTCTTGAAGTATGAGGGTATTTCACCTGTCTCATACCAAATGGTAGAATTTTGTCAGAACTGACTCTCCCAAGGCTGTCAGTAGTTCTAATGGAATCTTGTCTACTCCCGGGGCCTTGTTTCGACTCAGGTCTTTCAGTGCTCTGTCAATCTCTACACGCAGTATCATATCTCCTATTTCATCTTCACCTACATCCTCTTTGATTTCGATAATATTATATATATATATATATATATATATATATATATATATATATATATATAATAATATCACCTACATCACATTAAACTGATAGAGCTACCCATTCTTCTTCTGCTGTGTTTCTTTCCCCCATTCCTGCCAATTGTTCCCTTATGCTCTCCTTCAAAGTCGGTACAACCTCTGGTTCTTTCAGCTTATCCAGATCCCATGTCCTTAAATTCCCACCTTTTTGCAGTTTCTTCAGTTTTAATCTACAGGTCATAACCAATAGATTATGGCCAGTGTCCACATCTGCCCCTGGAAATCTACTACAATTAAAAACTTGATTCCTTAATCTCTGTCTTACCATTAAATAATCTGATACCTTTTAGTATCTCCAGGATTCTTCCATGTATACAACCTTCTTTTATGATTCTTCAACCAAGTGTTAGCTATGATTAAGTTATGCTCTGTGCAAAATTCTACCAGACGGCTTCCTCTTTCATTTCTTAGCCCCAATCCATATTCACCCACTATGTTTCCTTCTCTCCCTTTTCCTACTGACGAATTCCAGTCACCAATGACTATTACATTTTCGTCTCCCTTCACTACCTGAGTAATTTCTTTTATCTCATTATACATTTCATCAATTTCTTCATCATCTGCAAAGCTAGTTGGCATATAAATTATACTACTCTAGTAGGCATGGGCTTTCTGTCTATCTTGGCCACAATAATGCGTTCACTATGCTGGTTGTAGTAGCTTACCCGCACTCCTATTTTTTTATTCATTATTAAACCTACTCCTGCATTACCGCTATTTGATTTTGTATTTATAGCCCTATATTCACCTGACCAAAAATCTTGTTCCTCCTGCACAGAACTTCACTAATTCCCACTATATCTAACTTTAACCTATCCATTTCCCTTTTTAAATTTTCTAACCTACCTTCCCGATTAAAGGATCTAACATTCGACGCTCCGATCCGTAGAACGCCAGTTTTCTTTCTCCTAATAATGACGTCCTCCTGAGTAGTCCCCGCCTGGAGATACAAATGGCGGATTATTGTACCTCCAGAATATTTTACCCAAGAGGACGCCATTATCATTTAATCATACAGTAAAGCTGCATGTCCTCAGGAGAAATTACGGCTGTAATTTCCCCTTGCATTCAGCCTTTCCCAGTACCAGCACAACAAGGCCGTTTTGGTTAATGTTGCAAGGCCAGATCAGTCAATCATCCAGACTGTTGCCCCTGCAACTACTGAAAAGGCTGCTGCCCCTCTTCAGGAACCACATGTTTGTCTGGCCTCTCAACAGATACCCCTCCGTTCTATCTACAAACCTTGCCACAGCGACCCCATTCCAGTAATCCAGCAAGATCTCCAGTCACTACTCAAATCCTTATGCCCACCTCAGAGCCTCTCCCTGGAGTCCTTGCCTCTGCTCAACTCTCTCACTCCACTAATAAATCCTACCTTCTACATGATTCCTAAAGTCCATAAACCTAATCACCCAAGACACCCCATTGTGGCCGGTTACTGAGAGAATTGCTGCTCTCATAGACCAACCCCTACAATCTATTACCCCTAACATACCTTCCTATTTAAAAGGCACCAACGATTTCCTCCAGCCACCCAGAGTGGCCGAGCGGTTCTAAGCACTACAGTCTGAAACCGCGCGACCGCTATGGTTGAAGGTCCGAATCTTGCATCGGGCATGGATATGTGTGATGTCCTTAGGTTAGTTAGGTTTAAGTAGTTCTAAATTCTGGGGGACTTATGACCTCAGAAGTTAAGTCCCGTAGTGCTCAGAGGCATTTGAACAATTTCCTTCACTGACTCTCCACAGTTCCTGACTCTTTACCACAAAGTGCCATGCTTCTCACTATTGGTGCCACCTCGCTGTACACTAATGTTCCTAATGCCCATAGCCTTCCTGCTATTGAACACTCCCTTTCCCAAAGGTTGCACAGATTCCAAACCAACAACCTAGTCACCATGACAAGTTTATCCTCACACACAATTTCTTCTGCTTTGAAGGCATTACCCACAAACGAATCCAGGGTATGGCTATGGGCACCCTCATAGCACCATCTAATGCCAACCTATTCATGGGCCATATAAACGAACCCTTCCTAAAACAGAGAATCCTAAACCCCACTCCTGGTTCAGATTCAGTGATTACATCTTTGCTATCTGGAGTGAGGATAAGGATACCCAATCCACATTCCTCCAGAACTTCAACTACTTCTCCCCCATTTGCTTCACAAGGTCCTACCCAACCCAACAATCTACCTTCCTAGATGTTGACCTCCACCTCAAATGTGGTTACATCAGTACCTCCGTCCATATCAAACCTACTAACCACCAGCAATACCTCCACTTCAACAATTGCCATCCATTCCATACCAAGAAGTCCCTTCCGTATAGCCTATCCCCACTTGGTCACCGCATCTGCAGTGATGAGCAGCCCCAATCTAACTACCTCACTGAAGCCTTCACTGACCATAATTATCCTCCCAACCTTGTATAATAACAAATCTTGCATGCCTTATCTATTCAGTCTCCCACCACCTCCCAAAATCCCACTGTCTGACCACAGACAACCATGCCCCTCATAACTCAGCATCACCCAGGACTGGAGAAACTGAATTACACTCTATGCCAGGGTTTTGATTACCTCTTGTCGTGGCCTGAAATGAGAAGTATCCAGACCACTATCCTTCCCATGCCTCACATGGTATTCTGTCATCCACCGAACCTACATAATGTACCCATCCTTACACAACCCCTGCTCCCAATCCCTTACCTCATGGTTCATACCTCTGTAACACACCTACATCCATACATTCTCCTGCCACCACCTACTCCAGGTCAGGCACCATCACCACTAATCCCATCAAAGGCAGGCCTACCTGTGAAACTAGTCATGTGCTTTACAAGCTAAGTTGCTACCACTGTGCTGCATTCTATGTAGGAATGAGAACCAACAAGCTGTCTGTCCACACAAATGGTCACCAACAAACTGCAACCAAGAAACAAGTGGACCACCCTGTTGCTGAACATGCTGCCAAACATGATATATCAATGACTGCTTCACAGTGTGTGCTATATAGATCCTTCCCACCAACACCAGCTTTTCTGAATTGTGCAGGTGGGAACTTTCCCTGCAATACATCCGATATTCCCATAAACCTCCTGGTCTCAACCTTCATTAGTCACTGTTCTCATCCATCCCACACATTCCCTGCACCCGTTCCAGCACTATGCAGCCATTATTCCACCACCACACCCAGTCTTTTCATTTTCCCTCCGTTTCTGCTACTTCTGCCACCCTCCCCACCTCTCCCCTGCCCATAGTCTAACCTGCAGCACTTTACTCTAAATCACTTCCACCCTCCCTCCCTGCCACCCAGTTGCCACTCCCATCATGCAATGTTGCTATGTGTAAGTGTGTGTGTGTCTGTGTGTGTGTGTGTGTGTGTGAATTGTGAGAGTCGTTGTTGTGTGTATCAGCGACACAGCATCTCTGCTAGATAGTGAGTAGCAGCTTTCTTTCTCGTAATATTGTTACATTCTATCCTGGATTTTCCATTATTTGAATATGTATTATACTAATTCATGAACGAGATAGATGAGCACTTAAAATAAAGGGCCAAAGGGCCAAAATGAACTCCCTTGGCCTCTTTCAAAACAGAAAGAGCATATATTATTCAAAAAATTTCATGTAGAATGCCCAAGTACAAGTAGACCCTAATATAAGTAAATCTATATTTTTATTTGAATGCTCCTGATAAAGTAACTGATCTGACTATTGTTGTAAGCATACCTGTATTCATTCCATCTATGCTGCGATCAAATGGTTAATTTTCCATACTTGTGTGTGAAGTGTAAATATTCCATTGTACAATTTCCCTGTATAAAACTGATGTGCTCAATACTATGTGGAAAATGATTCAAAATCAGTAGCCAATAATTAATTAAATAAAAAAAGTCCATTTGCAGTGTATATGTACAAATTGAGAAAGCTCATTTTTCTTAGTAAAGCCACAAAGACAAGTTTTATGAAATTACACAAGTTTTTTTGTACTCAAGTTGATCAGATACACTAATTACATACAGCAGCAGCGTTTTTTCATCATAATGGTCCAGCTAGGCATTGGGGATATGGTATTCTTTGAGAAGGTACTCCACTATTTTCCATTTTTAGATCACCTACAATGCTCAAATATTTCAATATGTGTAAAGCCCTAAAAACCATTAACAATACCCTCTAACATAACCGAAGGCCAGATAGAAGGTCAACTGTTTCAGGAATTACAAGAAATGGAAAGAATAGAATCCCATTAGTTGTCAACTGCTGGACACTGCGGGTTCTAGATAGTTATTTCCATAGCGGTACAAAAATATTTTGCTCACTCCAGTAACTATTCTCTCTGGAAATGTCACTGGGTTACCTGTAGTGGTAGCGTGTTAAGTGTCAGAGAATGAAACTTAAAGAGAATAATAACAGCTAGAGAAAAATAACAACCTCTGACAGTTATTTCCATTGTCGCTCTAATTGCTTTATTTGTACTAACTGCCCAAACTAATGACGCAAGGGAACTCTAGTACATGTACAATGCCTTTAAGTTTGCTCCTATCAGCAACCACTCTGACATTAACTTTATTTAGTTTTTGTGCTGAAAGTAGTGAGAGCGCACAAAATAACTCATAGTTGTATTAATAGATGGCGCATAGTCTCTGTTATTTCCATGACATGTAGAACCTCTTCCAGATGACATATCCCTCTCTGTCATAGCCAGATCTCAGATTAATTGACGTGAAAGCATAGTATGATCTTCTGTAAACAGGTGGCGCAAAGCACTGTTATGTAAGTAACTGCTAGTATCAGATGAGCCCTTATCACAGTAACTGCTACTTCTCAATAACCAGTTATTTCTATCAGTTACGTTATTTTCTTGTCACCTCTAATGTACACCATTACGCCAGGAGATACTGATTTACTGAATACTGGGGAAAACATCTGCAGTAAAATTCATTTTTACAGCCTTATATACACTCCTGGAAATGGAAAAAAGAACACATTGACACCGATGTGTCAGACCAACCATACTTGCTCCGGACACGCCCCAACATCGTGCATCGTGCCTCCTGTGGTGTCGCGACAGGCGTGAATGGTGGGACGAGTGGAGACGTGTCGTCTTCAGCGATGAGAGTCGCTTTTGCCTCGGTGTCAATGATGGTCGTATGCGTGTTTGGCGCCGTGCAGGTGAGCGCCACAATCAGGACTGCATACGACCGAGGCACACAGGGCCAACACCCGGCATCATGGTGTGGGGAGCGATCTCTTACACTGGCTGTACACCTCTGGTGATCGTCGAGGGGACACTGAATAGTGCACGGTACATCCAAACCGTCAGCGAACCCATCGTTCTACCATTCATAGACCGGCAAGGGAACTTGCTGTTCCAACAGGACAAAACACGTCCGCATGTATCCCGTGCCACCCAATGTGCTCTAGAAGGTGTAAGTCAACTACCCTGGCCAGCAAGATCTCCGGATCTGTCCCCCATTGAGCATGTTTGGGACTGGATGAAGCGTCGTCTCACGCGGTTGCACGTCCAGCACGAACGCTGGTCCAACTGAGGTGCCAGATGGAAATGGCATGGCAAGCCGTTCCACAGGACTACATCCAGCATCTCTACGATTGTCTCCATGGGAGAATAGCAGCCTGCATTGATGTGAAAGGTGGATATACACTGTACTAGTGCCGACATTGTGCATGCTCTGTTGCCTGTGTCTATGTGCCTGTTTTTCTGTCAGTGTGATCATGTGATGTATCTGACCCCAGGAATGAGTCAATAAAGTTTCCCCTTCCTGGGACAATGAATTCATGGTGTTCTTATTTCAATTTCCAGGAGTGTATATATCAAGATAGACGACAAACAATGTCATATAGTTATTAGCCATATCAAGCGAGAACAAATTCCCTCTCGTTCATACCACTACACTTCATAACTGTATCAAGAAGAAGATTCCGTAAGCTAAACGGCAGCAGATGTCCAGGGCTGTTAAAATGACAATTTTTGCTATGCCTAGGTTGTATAATCTGAGTTGACAAGTAGCATAAATAATAGTTGAAGGAGACCAAAAGAGTGTTACAATACAGTACAAACATGGACAAAGACCACAGTATGGAGATAGCTACACACTGTATAAAAGTCTCATTCACAGTGATTATTAATTTTATAAAAATCGTTCATGCACTTGCAGCTTGTTTCATATTTCACTGTACACATATGGACCAAAAATTCACACAATTCAGAGCAATGATCAGTTAATGACTTCAGATTTCTAAAGTCAAGGCTATGTTTTTTACTTGTGGTGGCAGGCTGTTCTGTATCTTGGTTAAATGGTGCCATTGTTCATTGTTTGGACATGGAGTTTCCTATCTAATACAAAGTGTGTTGAAATGACGATAATGTAATAATAATCCTTTGAGTTATTTTCTCTTTGCCTTTTTATGTGTTTTTTCTGTGTTTCTTCGCTCTGTTTATATTTTGTCTTCATTGTTGTCCCATGGTTGTAATTGTAAATTGTGTGAAGTAACGAGTTGAAATTACTTATCCTAAATAACTGTTATTTTCTTAGCAACTGGTCATGGACCCAGGTGCCAGGTGTTGCAGTACAACAAATAAAGGTGGAAAAAATTAATCCAGTACCTAATTTAGAGTCATGGCTCAAGAAGAAGAGGAATACAAGGTACTGTTGTTTAATGGGAAGAACTTTAGCAACTGAAAATTTAGGACTGAAATACTTCTATATGAGCTGGAAGTGAGTTTTGTGTGAAAGAGATACATGGACATGGCTGAGACAGCTGAATAGTGTGCATGGAAGAAAACTCTTCTGGGAGAGATTGGCAAAACCGATAAGAAGTGTAAGTCTCAAGTAATCCAAAGAATTTCACAAAGTTGCTTGGAGTAGGCCTACACCAAAAATAAGAAATACATTAATTCAAACATTTGAGCTGAAAGGTTATGGCTTTTATTAAGAACGACCTTTAAACATTAATGCAAATGACAATAACTCTTGAAATTAATTTTTTGGAGTTTCGTAAGTTAATGGGTAATTTGAAGGATCGGATGATAATATTGGAGGAACTGATATAGTATGCGGTTTCTTACAAACAATTCCACCAGAATCATAAGTAGTTGTTACTGCTCTGAATACCTTCTCAAGTGAGGAATTGGAACCGAATTTCTTAAAGGGTAGATTACTAGACAAAGAAGCAAAACTTAGTAAATCTAAAGGTAACAACTGGACAGTAAATGAATTGCCATCGTCGACAGCATCTGACAGCAAGGTAAAAGGATGTATTCAGAGACAACCAAGTCTCAAGCTATGTATGATGCAGTTAAAGCTTTGTCTAAAAATAAGATTTTAGTTGATATTGTGGATGCTAGGAGTTGTCATTTTTTACTTTGTAATTCACTGTTGCTATATGAGTTCACATATTGTCATTTTGTTATATAGAGATAATGAGTGGAGGTTCGGACACTAGAAAATGGAGTGCCTAGTGGAGAAATCTATACATTTCTTATGTATTCTTCTATTACAGTTCAATAGGAATGACAGCTACGGAGGCAGTCAGAAACATTCACGCCACATGTGGGAGGGGGATAATTCCATGAGACAGATCATGGCAAGAATGCAGTTTTCTTGTTTTAAGAAGGATCATTTTGACATTAGTGATTCAGCACATTCAGGAAGACAGTCAAAGTTTCATAAAGATTGTTTAAACACATTAACCCACAATAATCAATGTCAGTAAACTCGAGAACTGGAAAATGTTATTAACTGTGATCATTCTACCATCTGCGACATTTGCATGCAATGGAGAAGGTTGCAAAAAGGTACCACATGCTCTAAGCCGAAAACACATAAATCAGCAGGTGGATGTATGTGCTTTTCTCATTGTTAGTGATCAGTTTGCTTGAAAGCAACGTTGACCATTCCTAACTTGTATCGTTATAGCCTTATAGGTGACAAGAAATGGTGTCTTTATCCTAAGATCATAAGGAAAAGAAAAGAATGGTTGCCCCCAAACAAAGCAGCAACTCCCCATATAAAAGCCTGCATGCATCCATAATATTATGCATCTAGTTGAACAGTGATGGTGTGGTGTAGTACAGATTGCTTCCCTGAGATGTAACCATCACTGATGATATTTATTGTCAGTAACTGAGACATCTTATGGACGCAATTTGAGGACAACGACCAGGCAGACTGCGAAAAGTGATGCTACTCCACGATAACGCCCGCGCCCATTCTGCGAGACTGACCAAAAACTTTATACTAGAATTGGATTGGGAGGTCATTCTGCACTCACCTTATTCAACTGATCTTGCACCCTCAGTTTTTCCTGCTCCCTATCGAACAAACTTCAAGCTAAGCTTTGCCGGATGCAAAAGGTGCTCCTACCATGGCTCGACGAGTTCTTCACCTCAAAACCACTCGATGTCTACAGTCATGGAATCAAAAAGTTATTTCAGCATTGATAGACTGTTGTAAATAGTGAAGGAGAATATATTATGGATGAGTAGGGTGTGTATGTGTATCTGTTGTGTTTATCAAACGTACAGAAAAATGCAACAAACTTATGTAACAACCCAATATATGTGTTACAGACGTGGGAAACAATGCCATTATTGAGGAAAAATACAATGTTAGATTGCCACAAAAGCATAGAGGTATAGTTCTGCAAATTTAGCTAAATCTCTCCAAAAAATAAACAGAAATGAAAATAATTTTTCTTTCTCAGCTGTTACTGGAAGTTTTCCAGGTGGCAAAGTGGATTGGTTTCTAGATTTGAGGGTAACAGGATATTTAGTTAATTAATCTGTTCTTTGATGGATGTGAACAAACTGGTGAATCAAATAAGAATAAAGTTTGGAGAAATTTATGTTGAAAGCATAGTTTGTGGACTGGAATTTCAAATTAAAACTAAAAGGTGCTCTTCTAGTGTCAGGTTCACTAAATAATTAATTGTCAGTGCATAAACTATTATTGGCTGGATGATGCTTGTTTTTAAAAATTCAGCAGGTTCAATTCAAAAGGGTGATAGCTATAGCTGCTGCTCACAGAAATGATTCAATTGTGTATATACACACACTAACAAGGGGAGTGTGAGGGTTGGGAAATGATGTTAAGAGTGGGATGGCATGTGTTGGCAGGACTACCCCATAGAGTTACAATGCCCCAGCCATACGGCCAGATGGCTAGCCACTCACGAGAAAAACACTCCGAAACTTTCAGTCCTACAGTATATAATACCCATGTGTCAGCTCACTGAACTGTATGGCACAGTGGTTGATACAATATTGGTAACAATTCTTGCTTCGTATTTCCAAAGTATGTATTTGCTGAAAATCAGGAGATTTAAAAGTGACAACGGTCATGAGTATATTTGCAAAGTCATTTACGAAATGGAGTGGCGGAGCGACTAAATCATACTGTCATTGAGAAGTCTCATTGCACAATTCTTGGACGCGAAGTTTGAAAGCAATTTTAGTCAAAAGTTACTGGCAGATACTTTTATCATTAACCGTAGTTATACTTCAGTTTTAGATGCAGAAATTCTAGAAATGCTATCGGATGGAAGAAAGCCAAATTTAACAAATATGACTTTGGGTGTGTTGCATAGTGGCACATTCCCAGGAAAGTATTGAAAAGGAACTAGCCCATTAAAATGAAACTGTCTAATTAGCCACAGAATATAGTGCGCCAAGCAACACAAAGTTGTATTTGGGAGAGATGTAATTTTTGAAAAAGATAAGTTTCAATTTGAAGATGAAAGCAATTATGATTGGATCTTGAAGAAGACCATTCAAGTGAACAATGTAATTCAGAACATTCTTCAGTTTCCTCAAAGTTATTTCTGTTTTGAAGTCCTTGATTTTGTGCAAACTGTTGAAGGGAACTCAAGGCCCACAATGTCAGAAGAAGTGGAAGCCAGCAGAAACTTTGCGGAAAAGCAATAGAATAACAAGAAAATTATGTTTTTCAAGGATTATCCAGTGTTTCCCTTGAATGCAAAAACATTAGTGGGAAAACTTACCTCAGAAGTCTGAAGACGTTCAGGTTAGGCATCATGAAGAAGAAGTAGAAGAAGAATGGAAAAAAAGCAATAATGGAAAAACTGGGCTCTCAGTCATCTAATGGAACTTTGACTTATGCACCACTTACAGCAAATAAAAGTATCACTGACAGTAAGAGGATATTCAAAGTAAAAATAGACATGTCTGGAAATATTGAAAGAGATATGACTATACTCCACTTGCTCAATTCACAACACTAAGAATGCTCCTTAGTGTGGTGAAGGAACATAATTCATTTATGGAACAAACAGATGTACAAAATTGATTCCTGCATTGAGACCTGGTGTAAAGATTAAGAAAAGACTTGTATGCAAACTAAAAAAACACTTTTGACAGTTTTAGAAGGAAATCATGTTTCGACAACCCAAAATTGGCAGATGTCTCTATGTTGAAATCATTGATGATCATTATACTCAATTTGCTTCCATAAGTAGATAATATTCCAGCTGGATGTAATAGTAAAAAAAAAAGTCACCTACATTAAGAACTAGTTAAAATGTCGAATGTGAGAACTTGGAGAACCAAAATCATTCCTCAGAATAAATATGCAGAGCAACAGTGGCAAAATGTTTCTTTGTCACTATGTTCATCTTGAATACTTATTGAAAAGATTCAACATGGAAGACTGTAAGCACTGAGAACATCGATGGAAGTCAAATCCAGTGGAGATGCGTGTGGTCAAATGGATGAATTTAAACCAGATGGACAATTACTGTGTTTTTCAATGTATATAATGACAGCTATGACCAGACGAAGTGCATCACTTAACTATTTTAGTAGACAGAAAAATTAACCAACAGAATTAGAGTAGAAATTTTTGAAATGAATTCCTTGATATATTAAAGGAACACTTGATGTTGGCCTGTGTTACAAAAAGGAAATTTTAAATGCTATTACTGCTATGTTGATTCTGACTATGTTATGTTGTAGATCTTCTGTCTTCTTCACTTTCTTATAGTTTTTTGTTTGAAAATACTGTTTCTGGTGACAAGGAGACAGATGAGTTTCACTAGGAAATAGAAGCAGAATATCCAGCTTCGGCGACAGCTATGACAGACACCCCATGGCTTAAGCATCTTCTTGAAGAATCTGTCAATTACGGAAGTGGGAACATAGATGACTGAAGCATTTGGATGTGAAATCCGTTCTACACAAGAGCTATACAACAAAGGCCATCTGAATGTTCAATACATTAGCTCCGAGGAACAAATGGCCCATATTTTACCAAAAGTAGCTAAGAGTGCACGTTTCAATGGACTGTGTTAAAAGCTGGGGATAGTGAATTTTATGAGCAATTTAGGAAATTATTAAATTGATTGGGGGGGGGGGGGGGGGGTGTTGAAGTAATGACAATTTAATAATTATACTTTTCTAACTTCCAGCATTCTGGAAGGCATTGTAATGCCTAAGGAATTTTGGAGTAAATTCTAGAGACCCTCGTTTTTCCACCGTCTTGAACACGCGTTATTTTAGAGATGAGTAGAACTGTGTCTACTGCACCACAGTTATGTGTGTGTGCAGGACGGACGTGTATGGGACGGATGATCGGCGTGGGCAGGTAGTCGCCTATAGTTACACATCCACCTCAAGGAATAAACGCGCCGTACTCCATGCGACATGAAACATTACTGTGTGAACATTTGAATGTTGTTGAAAGAAGAGAAGGGACAATTACGAATGTAAGAGAAAGAATCAATAAGTAAGGTCTAGAGAGTTGTCTTGTTAAACTTTGTGAGATTTGTAGACTGTATTTATGGAAAAATGAATGTGATAGTTTTCATACAACTAAAACATTTTTTGTAAGCTTGAAACCTTCCGGTCTGTCAGAAACTGTTGTGTGTGATGAAAATACAGTGAGATTGAGTTTTAAAATAACTCCGTACACTCAAGAATATTTTAAAGTATAAAAAATTTCCTCCATGTAGCATCCTATATTCAGAGAAGAAGACGTGCAGGACATCACAGCTGGCTATCCTGAAAAGATGATCGGCGAAGCAACTCCAAGTAAGTTTGATAGCCAAGAGGGAGTGTGAGTCTTGCACACCAGTACCACACTGACACCCTTAATCACCGGAAACCACCAGAGCATGTCAGAAAAAACAGTATGGTTTACCAAATTATGCAATAAATTGCAGAGAACTGTCAAAGTGGAAATATTAATTTGTTTTACTTCATTACTATGCAATAATTAATGCAGAGTAATGTTGGAGGCAGCCACTTCCAGATACGTTGGAAATGTGAGATGGTCTATGGACAGCTGATTCTAAGTGAGAAATGACAACCATGGCAGACAAAGCCCTGAATTCAAATTTGTGTCCTAAGCTAACCACAACCCCATGATGTGAAATGCATAAGAGAGAATAGCAATCAACAATCTGTGCAGATTTAAAAATCGCACTTGCTTTGTTTATGGTGGTTAAAGCTAACCTCTACGAAGCAACTTGAGACGGACACACACACATTAACAATTATTTCCACATTATAGGTGACACAGGCAGATTCCAGGAGAAAAAAGAATGACAGAAAGAAAAATAAGGGTAAATAAAACAAACAATAATATCAAAAATTACATGTAAACGAATTAATTGAATAACAATAATAATCAAATTCTTTTGATCAGATTTATAAATTGAAAAAAAAGTTTCATTTGTCGTTTTTTGATCCAACAACCTTCTACATCATGTTTATATGATAACCATTGCGCTAGGCCCCAATACAGGTATGTAGCTGGTGCATTAGTTTGTATACTTTTTCTATAGGTTTAATAAACATAACAGAGACTTCAGCGTACAATAATATATCATCCTTCAGTGCTTACAATGGACAGCAAACATTGGGGAAATTTTCGATTCTGCGAAATGTAAATGGCATGGTTTTCTGGTGAAGAATTCATTGAGTCATCTTCAGAACACTTTCTTAATCCGAAAGGGAAGTTCCATGAAAGTTATTTGATAGAGAGTGGAAAAGGCTCAAATCTGAGGCACAAGATCAGGTGAATAAGGTGGGTGTGACATGACTTCCCAACCCAACTTTTGCTAGACTGACAAAAAAATACTGTACGGAATGCAGGCAGGCTCTTTCATGGATCAGTATTGCTTCACTTGGACTTCCTGGTTGCTGTTCTTAGACTGTATAAGCAAGACATCTTTTCTGTTGACAGAAAATGTCAGCAATGACCGTTACATCTTGCGGAAGCAATTCATAATACACCCCACCATCGTCGTTCCACTAGATGCATAACATTATCTTTTGTGAAAGCATGCAGATTTTTCTATGGGATGTTGCTCCTTTGTTTGGCCCCAACCAATCCTTTCTTTTCCTTATGTTAGAATACAGACACAATTGTTCATCACCAGGATAGTGCTGCACTAGTGTCAATCTAGTCAAGGGAAAGGGAAATTTTTTCGAAATTCAATGAAGGCGCTGTTGGGGGATGAAATCTGGGGCCGCTGGCAGAGTGCCATAACGGACGACAGCCAGCAGGCCAGGCAAGTTAACATGGCACCTGCCGGCGCAGAGCTGCGACAGCGGTATTGCATGCACGATTTGTTTTGAGTGGAGCAACAACAAGGTAGGAAACTGCAGCGTTGCTCTTAGTTAGTGGATATATGAGGTGGGGCACTAGGCCAGAGCCAGGAGAGGATATTTGTAAATGGCTGACCTGTAGGAATTTATCCCTACAATTGTTCCTGTCTCTCTCTGACACTATGTCAGAAGCAAGGGAGAAATCAATATAAATAGACGGGCAAGTTTAGCTTGACAGGGTCTGCCAGGTCAGTGGAACGTCTGGACAGACCTGTGCTGCTCTATGCTTATAGTGGCCAGTCTGGCAGCAATATTATAAGCATTCTGTATAAATTTGTACTTTGTTTCTATGTTGTTGCTCGGGCTATATTCTGCATCGGGGGACACAACGCCAGGGGAGGGTGGAATGGCATCCTTCCACTTGGAAATAGCATAGTCTGCCTGAAAAACGGCAGTGAGAGAGGTCTGCAGCAGGTCCAGGAGGGACTCAGTTCCACTCTAGTGTAGTTGCCAAGTTTGCTTCCCACCTGGCAAACTGGGTCCGGGCGAGGCGTACCCTAAGGGTAGCAGAGCAGCACTACGACAGCGCCAGAGATGGCAGTGGGTGTTGCCATCCGGCAAGCACCATTAGCGGAAAATTTCAGCACAGAATCCAGGTGCGCGTGGGTTTGAGTCAGGTCACTAGTTGGGAGCAGCGGTGGCCTGAGGGCCACGGGTCACCAGTACATCCACCTTCATCCCTTGGTCAGACAGAGCAGGCCTAATGGGGCAGAGAAAGTCACAAGGCGCTATGCATCGCTGGGTGGTGACCGGGAGAGCGGCGGCCAAGTTCCGTTGGCAGGCAGCCTTGATAACAACAGCAGTGGCATCGGCATACCAGGAGTCTGCTGAGACGGCTGGACTTGCAGGACATCGGGCGGGCAGCACGCTGACACTACGCTTCACCATCAAATACTGTAAATTAGCTGAATAAAGCAATGTTACTGAATACCGCTTTATCACTCTGCACTGTCTCTCAAAATTCTTGAACTTGCTCGGCCTCCTGACGAAATACGGTGTGGTGGGTCCCAGCTTCAGGTCTGCCATGTGGAGTCCCGGGTTTGACCCCTAACCCTGCAACAATTGTAATGTTCAGTATTTCATGAGCCACTTGATGATGAGCAAATAGAGATAGATATGGCCACCAACTGATTTTTGCGATTTTCACTTCGGACATGCGGTACTCATACACCTCATTTTGTAACCTTTCTGTTTCATGCAAAATTTGCACAGTGGTGGAATGCAACATGCAAAACGAAAATGCTATTAACTTGTGTGTGAACCTTATACGTGTCAAAGTGTATGAAAAAGCTGATAGTTATACATATGTTACATAATTGGGCATAAAGTGTTTGACACACAATAAATAAAGGTTTTAAGTTTGATAATTTAATGTTTTTTTTCAATTGGGATTAACAAAAAGATAGTTGTGTTCTCAGTGGAAAGTGAAAAGCTACTGTATCACATATATACCTAGTATATGACAAAGTAGTTGAGAGGAAAAGTAACAAATTAAAGGAAACTTCTGTATTCTCAGTACTACTTCATGATTTCAAAATGAGTGGTGCACAACTCTATTGATAAGAACAAACTGGATAACAACATTTCCATGTGTAACAGCAAATGAGGTCTTAATGAACAGTCTGTAGTTAATCTTAAGTTTGTATCAGAGAAAGCACATTATTAAATGTTAATATAACATAGATGGAAGGTATGACTCAGTGAAAGACACAGTAAGAGTGATAGAATGGAAAGTAGTAGGAAACCCATGTATCAAGTAAAACTTAAATATGCTATATAGACACTTTTGACACAGAAAGAGATATAGTTTCAATTTTTAAGTTCAGTGAACCCCATTTTATGTATGGAAGTGAGGGGGACATAGACGGACCCATAGGAGGGATGGTGTTACCTGGGGACAGGTGGATACATACAGGAAATTACCTATACTATTTTTGTATGGAGGTATAAAAGAAGGGACAATATCATCTCAAAAATAATATATGTACACAGTGTCTGTCCTAAAATTGAGTTGTAAATGTTGGTGCTACAAATATTTTAAGCTGCAATGTGATGTTGTGTCACAATAATGACATAGTCTCCAAAATAGTCAAAAGTAAAGAGACTTAGCTGGAAAATGACAAGTCAACCTGTACAGAGACACCATTTAATATTTGTCACAAATCAGATTTGAAGTAACGTAGTGCAGTATAGAGCCCAGAATCAGCATGTGACTCCCTATGGTAAAGAACAGTTAAACTATTTCCACCAAAACATGGTTATAAACTATGTCCTTACGAATTAATTACATACTATTACACTTAACTGGAAATGTTATAAGTGTGATCAAACTTAACAACAACTTGAAATGCATGTATTATCTCTCACGCCGAGGAACGACATTCGTAATTGTTAAAAACATATTTTAAGTAATCAGTAAGTGTGGGTCAACCAACCGTGTGTGCCCTTTGTCGTGTATGTATAGATTTGTGAAAAGTGGAGTTAACTAATTAAGATCAGCAAGGCACAGCAGTGTTTGTGCTTCCACCCTGCTGTGGAGGTCCACCTGTGGGTTGAAGTCATGGCTTGGCAGTGTCTTTGAACTCGAGGAGAAAATGGACACTGGCGACCATGATCCAGAAACTTTTCTGTCACAGAAAGATTGAATGAGAGCTCCTGTTATGAGCCTGGCCACACCTACATACATATTCCACCAGCAGCTGTAGTGTGCGTGTACCCTGTTCCACTACTAGTCATTCCCTTTCCTCTTCCACTCGCATAAAGAGTGAGGTAGAAATGAATATCTATATGCGTCTGTGTAAGCCCCAGTATCTTATAGCTTATCTTTATAATTCATATGCAAAATGTATGCTGCTGGCAGTAGAATCATTCTGCATTCGGCTTTAGATGCCAGTTCTCTAAATTTCTCTATACAGTGTTCCTCAAAAAGAATATTGCTTTCTCTCCAGGGATTCCCATACGAGTTCCCAAAGCATCTATGTACAACTTACATGTCATTTGAAAATACCGTTAACACATCCTTCTCTCTCTCTCTCTCTCTCTCTCTCACTCACTCACTCACTCACTCACTCACTCACTCTCTCACACACACACACACACACACACACACACACACACACACACACACACACACACACACACACAACCATAAATGTTGTCTAAATCATCTTGTATCACAGCATCATCTGCAAACAACCGCACATTATTCCCCACCCTGCTTGCCAAATCATTATGTTTACAGAAAACACTTCCCTAGGGGCATTCCTGACAATACCATTGTTTCCGTTGAACACTCGTCTCATTAGAGGAGTTTGTTAAGAGTGGTTACATTACTTTATCATGAGTCTGAGTAGATATGTGCTTTCTTACGGTCCTCAATCATCTGCAAACAGAAATAAAATTACATGGCCAGAAGTATTGGAACTGCACAGCAGCTCCACTGCATCAAGAAAGTACAAAGTGCAGCAGCAAATTTAAAGATCTATTCACAGCAAATGAGAGACAAGTGTGTTACTATGGAACGGTGGGTTTCCTACGGATTTCCATGAATACTACTACAGGTTGTTGAATGGAGATGTGGATCGTGTGCTGCCTAAACCAGACATAAGTACAGAGAGATGACAAACCAAAGATTCTGTGTGAGAGCTCCCACAGTTGTTTCTATAGGTATTTTGAAGCAATAAATTGCAACGGGCACCAGTATATTTGATTTACCTGTTGCACCAATCTGAAAAATCCAATAAATATTTCTCACTGTGGAACAATGAATGGTAAATGGTTATCAATCTCATACCCTAATATTTGTGTTTTGGAACAGATGAGACAGTATGCCATGCACTTGTGACCACCCACTTTCTGGGAGGGCATGGTGAAAGCATCATTAAGAATGGGAGGTTAAACCCTAGTATACCTTTCTGTTTACATAATTAGGCATTCACAGTTTTCCTGTCGATGGCATGGAATAAACTGCAAGTTCCTCTTTTTCAGTTTGCAAAAGCCACAAGATTTTACATACCACTTAAAATTTTGAAAATGGTGCCTTAACATGATAACGAGTCACTCCCTAAACGAATGTGATAATTAACGTACCCTAAATATGTGTGTAAATTTATTTACCACATCAGGGCTTATTTATTGCGTCCGAGTGTTACTTAGGAGTAACAATTGTTTCTACACAATCAGAACAAGATTATGAAATTTTTAGATATGTTTTTCAGATTTACTTGCCCCTTAAGGTTTTAGGGAGAAATAAAGCTTTCAACAGCTTCTCTGTTATTGACAGGACCTGCCTGTTGAACCGCACACTGTCATCCTCTGTATGTAAAAAACTGTCACAGTGTTACTGGCAGAGCTAACTCTCTTAACTGAGTATGGAAGAAGCTCCCAAATGCTCAAGCTATCTGTGCACCCTCATGTGGGAATAGGAGAAAATTATCCCATAATGCTGTCACAAAAGAAATTTTGATTATTGGAAAATTCTGTTCTAATGTAGTGTATAACCACTCAGATACAACCATTTCAGTGTTGTGTATTTGATAACAGCACTTGCCACCATTATCTTTCTTCCCAATTCCAAATTTTATGGACAAAAACGTTGCAAGAGTTTGTTTTACATCTTGAGGTTGCTTCCTGACTACCACATCAAATTAATAAACACTGCCAGAGATGAAATAAGTTATATGTGAGATATCCTGAGGGAGATGAATTAAAATTCCTATACATGTCAAACATATTTTTATTTCTTTCTGGATGAAGGCATAGCCGCTTACACTATAATTCAACAACATTGTTAACATCCACTTTCCGCAGCAGGCAATAAAGATATAAAAATAGATGATGTATATAAATCAAGAATCTGCTTTTATAAGAGATCAGTAACAAAATAATGGTAAGTGGCCATAAAAGTGTAAATCAGCATCAACATATTACAATGACTTACAAAACACTGTGAGTGACAGTAGGGGATAACTTTAATAATGTATTTCAGGATAGTTAGTAATATTCTTTAATGTTCAGAACATACTAACAGTGAAACATCAAACTAAACTTAAATAACATATTAAACACAAACAACTTTCTTTTTTTTACAATTATAGCTTTGAAAACTAAATTACAAACAAGTGTTAGGCAATGCTATACATAAATTCGAGATAAAAATGGCAATAGTGACAAGGATTCAGATGAGGCATTAAAGAAATGATACACTGGTGTATTTAACATCCAAATGAATACAGAATTCCATCAAATGAACAATTCAATCATATCATTTAATTTTACTTTATTGTTGCAGCAACATATGTGGACACGAAAAATTTATTGAATAAAGCAGAAATTTGTATTAAGCAGTCTTGCTTCAGGTGGTAATGCAGTCATCATTGCACTGATTAACAATCAACTCATCTAACAGAATAAATAAATAATTACAAATTTACTGTCCAGTGAATAGACTATTATAAGTGTTGTTCATGTCATCAATGTCGTTATCATCGCCATTAATACTGTTCACTGTGCTGTGTGTTATTTATGTAATGTTATAAATTAACTGGGTCAAAGAGCACTTCATGACACATTCGATGCTGTAGAATTAAATACTCTGAAACCCCTGATGGATGTTCTCAAAAAGAAGTACATGCCACATATGCACAGCCTTTATTGCTACTACTTTAGAGGCAGTCTTGGATAAGGTAGTGGTAAGCTGTCAAGTTACAGTTCACAGTGCCGCAAACGTATGTCGGCTACCCATGTCTTGTGTTGCATAAGAAGGGCTTTGATGCACATACAGATTCATATCCATATAAAATTTGAGAACTGTTGTTCATGGGTGGAGTGAGGATGGGTCTGTGTAGGACCAATTTTCTCTTGGAAAGGAAACTGAAGCCTCTTCACAAGTGTCATGTTACCCACTGCACCTGCAAAGGGAGGTACAAAGAACAGGGTGTGGTAGACAGTGTGATAGCAGTACAGATTAATCCAGGAGTCTAAGAAATATGGAATGTCCAGTACAGCTAGGAACAGATCGTAATCCTGGTGGCTGCACACCTATCAAGAGAAATTCTTGCACCCCAGAGATGGTCATCCACTCAAGAATGTTTTCATCTCCACACCAGTCCCATTGTAGCACTAGTCCCATCGTCAAATCAGCCCCATCGTAGCACTAGTTATGCTGTTACATCCAGAAACATCATAGAAATGACGTTTCTGATTATCACAGAATGTCATTAGCTCTGATAGTATTGTTAACATGCGAATACAGAGCTCATTTGTTTTACACAAAAGTAGTATTGTTTTGACTTCTCCCATATGATGCATACAAATATAAAGTAACCAAGCAAAACTGAAGCTAACACAGCTAACATTTACAGCATTAAGTATCAGGTACCAGCAAGGCATCTTTACACTTAAAAATGCATGCAGAAATCAGTGTACAGTAAGAAAGGAAAGAATGTCTTTAAGCATTAATCTGAATGTTACTAAGTTTACATTTAATTTTGTATATTTTAAGATAATTGTGCATAAACTATTTTAATTATTATCATAAATTATAACTGTCTGTTTGGAATTGTGTTGACCCAAACTTAAGTTTCCTAGCGAACAATAAACATTTACATACATAATGTATAAACAGGTTACTATATAACATGAATAAAAGTACTTACGTAACTAGAAACATTCTAGATTAAGGAATAATCATTATGTCAACATGACAAATTACTATCAAGCAGTTACAACTTTTACAAGCAGCGCAATGGCAGATTTCTATAGTGATGTTTGCTACATACAGAATGTAAACATCAAAGGTAATTATAAGTTTAAGGTAGAAGATCAATTTTCAACATTTGGTAAATACAACTTCAGTTATAGCTGAGCAGTCTACATATGCACATAGTGCAAACTTCACATCATCCTCTGTAAGTCATTCATTTTACATTATTGTTTGCACAACATACTTATATGTAGCATCTCTGTCCCAAATAATCCCACCACAAACCTCATAGTTTGGGCAATTACATAATATCAGACTGAATAACAATATTTTTGGCTTATACAGAACAAAGCAGTTATCTCACAAACAGCTGTATTCACATGATCTGAGTAAATATCAGTTTTGTCCGACACATGTTTCAAGATAAACAAAACAACAGCCAGTATTTTCTACAATGGAATAAAACTGCACCATAATTTTTTTGAATGCATTAAAACCCTAATATTAAAAAAAATGAAGCATACCTCTCAAATAGTTAATACTAAAAAGTCCATGATTATTTATGTAACATCAAGCAGGCATTGAAAAAATTATTATTATTTAACTAGAAATAATGTGAAATTCTGCACCCAGTGTCTGTGATGGATAATTTCCATCCTTCATCCAATTTTGTCATCTTAACTTTGTGGTGAGCTGATGACTCTGCTTTTTCAAATGGGCTAAAGAGACAACACAAAGAATACAAGGGGATGCTAAAAGTATTGTCAAGGTACTTGAAACAGCTGAAAGGCAGTGCCCAAACTACAAATATTCGCTCACCCAGTGTGTAGTTATGCGACACAAACTGTATTTTTTTTTTACATAAATTGTACACTTGTTTGGCAATGTGTATAAAAAATTGTACAAAACACTTCAAAATTAACAGCAGATCATCATCATCTACAACTGTAAAAGATGTTATTGCTGTATGTATGGATTAGTTAATTAAAAAACTGTTTCCTCTTTCAATTAACATGACATATGTAATATTTCATAAATATTCTATGGTTGAATAAAGTAACTTACTAATATTTTCTGCACAATTTCGACTTTAAGCCCATAGATGCACACTAAATGCGGCAACATAACATAGTACATAAAACCAAAACCATTGGGCTGGGTCTCTAAAACTGAGGAGTACACAGTACTGATTGTGACAATTGCATCAGATTTTATCTTGGCCTGACTGGCAGCAACTTCAAGATATAATAAGTACAAGGATGCTTTTAGACTGAAAACATTTAAGTACATCTGCAACTGCCACTCACATGGCTCAATATAGATACAGCATTTCAAACACTAAAGATAATCTACAAACAAAATATACAACTAACTTATGGAGGAAAATGGGTATCTTAAAATAACTAGAAATATGCATTCACACCTTCAATTCATCTCAGCAAATTCTAAATGAGCAACTACAGCTGGCTAACAAACAATCCTGAAAATGTTCATTGCACTTTTCACACAAATTAAACATGATTGGTCTGTGTTAGGACTCTGAACAAGGGTATCCTTATTCCACTAGCTGCCCAACTTAACATCCATTGAAGAATATTGTCAGGGACCAAAATCAAAACACATGCCATTGCTTCTCGAGAGTAGCCTGATAAATCTTCTTGTTAATTTCTCCTATGACATGCTACAATTAGAGTTCCTCACTTGTAAGAAGTGCACTTTTCTGGACAAAGCATTTTTCTGTTATTTAGATTTGTATCGTCCACACATTCTTTACTTAACATACAGTAGATGAGATGTTTCCTTGTTGAGAAATGAGTGATATCATTGGTCAGTGGATAGACTTTTCACTGTAAGCAAAATCATTACATGTGAAGTACTTGTCAAAGGCTGCAACTGATGAAAAATACTGTGAAGTGTGTGCACAACACAGTGGATTGTTTAGAATAAGTGCATTGTCTATAATTCTTAACTCTTCGTGTGTCATGCTGAAAATGCTTAAGGACCAAAGAAAGCCTAAATGATACCGACAAAACAAATCGAGGGTATGTAAGTATTTCATTTTATATTTTATCAAATACACGTATATTAGCACATTGTTGCAATTACTTAAAAAAAAGTAAGTAAATAAAATAAAAACCTGTAGACAGACATAATAGCTTGAGACTGGTAATGGCATTTAAATAAATACTTTTAGAAGTACTCATGGTTGGTTGCATTCTTAATCAACATTTGTTCACAGCTGATGAGTTCAGAAAGATCCAGAATGGATAATAGACCATTAAAATTATATGCTAAGCTGACAACAGCCAATGATTCAACATTACATATTTATAAAAGCATTTCAACCCTCAGAGAAATTTTGAAGTGAAATTATCTATAAAACATGATAAACTGAACTGTACATTTAACTATGTGGGCCCGAATAGTATGGAAACAAATGTGTACCCAGTAACTCAGATCCATAAGAGAATGCATCACATATCCTGTGACTATCTACATACTGCAAATAATAATGGTGTACTGGCATTTTTCCATATTATAAAAAGTTTTTACATCTATTTATCATGTTTTATGTTATTAAATTACAGGAAAATTGAAAATAACTCTGTGGGCAGCTACTGACAGGTTATGTATACAGAGATGCATGCTGAACTGATTACAAAAAATGCAATATTAAATACTTGTTATTGTATGCAGGCCTGCAAGGGACTGCAAGTGCTTTATGTGGATCAAATCAGTTTCATATAAGCATCATTTCATTATACTGGAAGAAAAAAACATCGGGACAGTGGAAGGTTTATAAAACTAAACGAAACAAACCAGGACCAGAAATGAGAAAAATCAGTAAAAAGTAGTAAATAGTGTTATGATGATGAAACTTTCCAAATTATTACTAATGTTAACAGTTTAATTCCATTACCCACAGACATTCTTGAATTCATTCACAAATTACTGTAACTATTGTCACTGATAAGCTTATTAAGCAAACGACTTCATTGACATGAACGTTCATAAATATCCTGAAGCTTATTAGCAAGAAAAACAGATATAAAAGACTGAAGGTGACACTGTCAAAAGGGTGCAACAGTAAAGAACTGACTTATTTGTAACTACAGATTCTTTAATTTTTTGTATTTTCATTAAATACGCCACCAGCTTGTTCCCCTATCCAGGTGTTTTGCTATTTCATACTTCAAATATCTGTATCTGTGCTTACAAACATATCAATTCTTTACCATTGGATCGTTTTGACAACTTCACTTTCAGTTCTTTATATCAATTTTTCCCATGGATAATAAGTTTCAGGGCTACTCAAAATTCATGCAGGTTCAAGATCCGTGCCAACATAGTTGAGGGCAAAAGCTAGTGGATATTAAGAGAAGAATTGGAATGCCCAAGCCTTCAGAAATAAGAGTAAATTATTTACAGACAGACACCTTAGTATACAAAGAAGAAGGACAGTGACTTGGATCATTTTAAATTATAGTTGCCAGGAGTGGACTTTGTAGAAACAGGAAAAAATATACAGAAGCATTAGGAATGTGAAGTTGCAGAAAATCTGCTACAACATCCTGGGCCGGAAGAAGATATTTTTCCCATTTGGTTGCAGTTGCTGCTCACTGTTAACCCATTGTGATACAGATTTTCTGGACACACAACTTGGTGTTTTTTCAGGCTTTTCACTTTAAATGTGTTTTTGTGAAACTTTTACATTTAATTACGTCTATAATAGTTTTACGTCTCTATATCAGGCTGATTTTCTTTCAGCCCAAGATGTTCATAAACACTGCCCGGCTAAGAAATTGAAATTCGCAGAAATAAAAGAAATGCCATGGGTTCAGTCGGTATGTGATGTTACTTTAGTGATTACAAAATTGAGTCAGATTTACAAAGAACTTGGCAGTATGAGCTCACTTATCAATATGACATGCACCCAATTGCCCTTCTTGCATACACTTGTTTGTTTGGGAGGGTGTCATAAGGCCACTAGATTCCTTCCTCGGGCAAGCTGGCCTCAAACTGTTGTAATGGTCCACAATATTCTGGATACTGACACTGGGGCAGAGTTTACGTCCAAGCTCGTGCCACATATGCTCTGCAGGGAACATATCTAAGGATTTTGCTGACTATGGGAGCAGCTAATACCATGCATACAATTGATACATACACATGCCACTATGTGGATGAGCACTGTTGTGTTGGAAATAACATCACGATACTGTCATACAAGATGTAACACGAGGATTATCGACATCTGAAAGATTGTTGTTCCGTCACAGTTCCCTCAATCACTATCAACTGCAACCTACATTCATAACCATTTGCTGGCCATACTGTGCCTTTCCAAAACATTGGAAGAATGGAATGTCCCCCAAGCTGCCGCCACACGTGCTGACAGTGGTCATCGGGGATAGTGCAGAACCGTGATTCAACACTGAACACAATGTGACACCTCTCATCAGTAGTCTACCCGATGGTGCTCACACCTCTTGTATACCCTCCACCATCAACACTAGTGGCCTTTCTACTTTCGCTGAGAACCGCTGCTGTAATTGTGTACATGCCCGCTAATAGTTTGTACTTGTACAAAGTTACACTGTTATGGGTGCTTTATTTCCTTTTTCCAGACACTGCATATGAGGTGTGATCAAAAAGTTACAGGAATTTAATTCTGTCGGCTGTATACATTTTTGTTCTTTTCTTATTAGTACACGTGTTCCTGATGTACCGTACATATATTTACATCTATTTTCAGTATTTAGTTCATTGTTGACAGTGGAAAAGGAGGTTTTTGTTTTTGAGTGCTCAGAGAATTTTTACTTTCAAAAAAGATGGATCAAAGATTCTCCATTAAATTTTGTTTAAAAATGGAACAAAGTGCAGTATCACATTGGAAACATCGAGTGTGGCTTTTGGCGACTCTACTACGAGTACAAGACTTTACAAGTGGTACAAATGTTTCAAAGATGGTTGAGAAGATGTTGAAAATGACTACTGCAATTACTGACGACAATGTGGTAGGAGCGAAGTAAATTGTGGTAACCACAACCATCAGCAGGAATGGCTGGGGTTGCGGATCGGAGCCGCCAGGCAGGGAAGACACCAGCGGTGGAGCACGCACCACAAGGTAAACACAGGACAAGTCGGACGACAGACCAATGGCACCTGACAACAACCAACCGCTACCGACTATAGGCGACACAAGGAGGAAGAGATAAACAACAGAGGCTTGTGGAAACCAAACACCAAACGTAAATCCACTCAGAACCAGAGCCAGGCTATTGTCAACAACGAGCAACGACCAGAATGCACTACCACCGAGATAGAAACAAAACCCAGAGCGAGTACCAGACTGGCTGGACTAGGGCAGAGCGGGTCCCTATTACGAAACCGGAGAGAGCAGCTATTGGCCACTGTCTGCACGTGGCTTTCACTGTGACATAGATTAAGGCTTCCTGAATGAAAATGAGGAGAGATTTAATTAGGTGAAAAATGAATTAGTTACTTAAATTGTATCCTTTATTTCTCATCAACTGAGTTTGCACATGTTCCCCATGTGCTAAATATAATGCATAAATATGAATTATGTTCACTGGAAGCTCAGATGTAACTAAAGAAGATCTACGTAGTTAGTGTGTGTGTGTGTGTGTGTGTGTGTGTGTGTGTGTGTGTGTGTGTGTGTGTGTGTGTGTGTGTGTGTGAAGTTTGATTTCAACTTGCAATGGTACAGAATATAAAATACAATGGCCAGGTTGCCCTGCCTTACCACACAGACATAGGACACTCATTTACAGAAGGAAATGGCTTTCACTCAAATCATTTTTCAATGTCGGCCACTGTGGAAGACATGTTCTACAACAAACACATTGTTAATGATATGCAGAAAAACCTGCATATTCATTCCAGTGGCAGGAAAATGTATCTCCTGGAGCGGATAGATATACATTTATAAATGAAAAATAACAAAATGTATACCACCAGAAAAAGAATGGTTTACCAGTCACACCTGATTCTACTGACTCTTTTAGACCTTTTGTAAAGTTACAGAATTTTTAATACTGCAGTTTACCACAATAGCATTGTCTGTGTTTTCACGTCGACTAAAGATCTTATTCTTTGCCAAACCCACAACGCTTCTCAACTCTCAACTGCTTCAATCCTGTATATGAACATGAGGAATTAGAGCACAGCAGAAAGGCCTTTTGAAGTACATTACTTGACACACATTTCCTCAGACAGGTCCGATAATAATTTAAGTTAAATAGTGACAACAGTTGGAGACTGTGGCTGAAATTCACTACATTCTAGTTCAATCCCAAGGAAACATGTACGCCAGGTTAGTGCTGTTTCCTCTAAATACACGAGCTACAACAAAATACTTTGTCGATGACTAATATTCAGTGTTTTATCAAGAATGAAAACACATGATACGTGAAGGATAGAAAATACTGCGAAGCTACTCACACCACGCGCATTAAATCACCTCCTACTCCTCCTTTCACAAGGTACACTTCAGGAGACAAGCACACATTTACACAACATAGGCCAGAATCAACACAAAAACACACACAAAAACACACACATTTACATTAAGCGATAAAATCCCCCTGCCCGAATAAAATGCAAAACTAAGTCCGCTATGGAACAGTCATAAGTTAAAAGCGCAGAGAGCATTTCAGCCATCGCAAAAGTCTGCCTGAGCACACTTAAAAGGGCGCACTCCAACAGAATATGGACCACTGTCAAGGAAGCCCCACAACGACAAAGAGGTGGATCCTCACGACACAGGAAATAACTATGCATCAGTCAGGTGTGGCCAATGCGGAGATGACAAAGGATGACTGAGTCCCTGCGGTGGCACGCATGGATGACCAGCACACAGTCATCGTCTCCTTGTTATGACGGAGTTTGTTTGGCATGGGCAGGTTGCGCCAATCACTGTCCCATAAATCTAAAACTTTTTGGCGTAATAGTGCGCGCAAATCAATCTCCGGGAGGCTAATCTCCAGAGATGCTTTACTGGTGGCCTCTTTCGCCAGGCAGTCAACAGTTTCATTGCAAGCTATCCCAACATAGCCTGGGTTCCAAACAAAGACAACAGATCCGCCGCAACGGGCAAGATTATGCAGGGACAACTGGATAGCCATCACCAGACGAGAATGAGGGAAACACTTGTCGAGAGCTGGTAAACCGCTCAGGTAATAGCCACAGATAATGAAGGACTCACCTGAGCAGGAGCGGAGATACTCTAGAGCTCGAAAGATGGTGACCACGTCAGCAGTGTAAAAGCTGCAGCCAGCCGGAAATGAAAGATGTTCACAATGGTCCCCTAGAGTTAGGGCATAACCGACACGACCAGCAACCATCGAACCGACAGTGTAGACAATGCCAGAGCCGTGATACGTGGCTAAGATGGAATAAAAGTGGTGGCGCAAGACCTCCGGAGGGACTGAGTCCTTCGGGCACTGTGCCAATTACAGCCGAAGGCAAGGGCGAGGCACACACCAAGGCAGCATACACTATGTGGTATAATTAGTACACAGACACAATCAATACATTTCTTTTATGGAGTTTGTTTGTTGGAATGGTTACTACAAAGCAAAAATCATTGCATTTCATTCATTACCCTATGTATGGTTACTACAATCGTTACATTTCATCCATTACCTGATGTGACATATTTCTGAGGGAAGCTACATAAAGCTCCTCCCTCATTTCGTTTGTTTGTTGGAATGGTTCCTAAAAACCCAGAATCATGGCATTTCATCTATCACCCTATGTGAAATATTTCTGAGAAAAGCTACAGAAAGGTCCTCCCTCATTTGCGTTTGTTTTTTGGTATGGTTACTACAAAGCCAGAACCATCGCATTTCATCTATAACCCTATGTGATGTATTTCAGAGAGAAGGTGCAGAAGGCTCCTCCCTCACTTTCATCTGATCGTTGGTATGATTAGTACACTACCCTACGTGAAGTATTTCTGAGAGAAGGTGCAGAAAGCTCCTCCATCACTTTCATCTGATTGTTGGTATGATTAGTACACAGACACAATCATTACATTTCATCCATTACCTGATGTGATTTATTTCTGAGGGAAGCTGCAGAAAGCTAATCCCTCAATTGGATCCCATTGTTGGTATGATTAGTACAGAGACAAAATCATTACATTTCTTTTATGGACTTTGTTTGTTGGTAGGGTTACTAGAAAGCCAGAATCATCGCATTTCATCTATTACCCTATGTGAAGTATTTCTGAGGAGAGCTACAGAAAGCTCCTCCCACATTTGCATTTGTTTGTTGGTATGGTTACCACAAAACCAGAATCATTGCATTTCATCTATTACCCTATGTAATGTATTTCATGGAAAAGCTGCAGAAAGCTCTTCCCTCACTTGCATCTGTTTATGGTATGATTAGTACACAAACACAAACACTACATTTAATCCATTACCGGATGTGAAGTATTTCTGAGGGAAGCTGCAGAAAGCTCTTCCCTCACTTACATCTGTTTGTTGTTATTTTCAGTACACAGACACAATCACTGCATTTCATCCATTACCTGATGTGAAGTATTTCTGAGGGGGGCTACAGGAAGCTCCTACCTCAGTTGTGTTTGTTTGTTGGTATTATTACTACAAATCCAGGATCATCGCATTTCATCTGTTACCCTTTGTGATGTATTTCTGAGAAAAGCTACAGAAGGCTCAAGCGTCACTTGCGTTTGTTTGTTGGTATGGTTACTACAAAGCCAGAATCATTGCATATAATCCATTACCCTATGTGATGTATTTCAGCCAATGAAAGCTCCTTAATCACTTGTCTCTGTTTGTTGGAATGATTAGTACACAGACACAATCAGTACATTTCACCCATTGCCTGATGTGAAATATTTCAAAGGGAAGCTATGGAAAGCTCCTCCATGATTTGCGTTTGTTTGTTGGTGGGGTTACTACGATGCCGGAATCAACGCATTTCATCTATTACCCTATGTGATTTATTTCTGAGAATAGCTAGAGAAACCTCCTGCATTATATGTGTTTGTTTGTTGCTATGGTTACTACAAAGCCAGAATCATTGCATTTCAACCATTGCGATATGTAGTGTATTTCAGCGAGGAGCAGCAGAAAGCTCCTCCCTCACTTGCATCTGTTTGTTGATATTCTTACTACAAAACCAGAATCATTGTATTTCATTTATTACTCTATGTGATGTATTTCAGGGAGGAGTAGCAGAAAGCTCTTCCCTCACTTGCATCTGTTTGTTGCTATTATTAGTACACATACACAAACATTAAATTTCATTTACTAGATGATGTGAAGTATTTCTCAGGGATGCTCTGGAAGCAGCTCCCTTATTTGCATTTGTTTGTTGGTATGGTTACTACAAAGCCAGAATTATACCATTTCATTTATTACCCAATGTGATGTATTTCAGAGAGAACTTGCAGAAAGCTCCTCCTTCACTTGCATCTGTTTGTTGTATGATTAGTACACAGATACAAACAATACATTTCATTTATTACACGATGTGAATTATTTCTGAGGTATGCTACAGAAATCTCCTCACTAATTTGCATTTGTTTGTTGGTATGGTTACTACAAAGCCAGAATCATCGCACTTCATTTATTAACCTATGTGAAGTATTTCTGAGAAGAGCTACAGAAAGCTCCTCCCTCAATTGCATTTGTTTGTTGCTATGGTTACTACAAAGCCAGAATCATCGCATTTCATCTATTACCGTATCTGAGGTATTTCAGAGAGGAGCAGCAGAAATTTCCTCCCTCACTTGCTCTGTATGTTGGTATGATTAGTACCCAGGCACAATCATTACATTTCATCCATTACCTGATGTGAAGTATTTCTGAGGGAAGGTACAGAAAGCTCCTCCCTCATTTGCGTTTGTTTGTTGGTATGGTTATTGTGAAGCCAGAAACATTGTGTTTCATCCATTATCCTATGTGGTGTATCTCAGAGAGAAGCTGCAGAAAGCTCATCCCTCACTTGCAACTGTTTGTTGTTGTGATTAGTACACAGACACAATCATTACACTTCATCCATTACTTGATGTGAAATATATCTGAGGGAAGCTACAGAAAGCACCTCCCTCATTTGCGATTGTTTTTTGGTATGATTACTACAAAGCCAGAATCATCGCATTTCGTCCATTACCCCATGTGATGTATATCAGAGAGAAGCTGCAGTATGCTCTTTCCTCACTTGCATCTGTTTATGGCAATATTAGTACACAGACACAATCATTACCTTTCATCCATTACCGGATGTGAAGTATTTCTGGGGGAAGGTACAGAAAGCTCCTCCCTCATTTGCATTTGTTTGTTGCTATGGTTACTACAAAGCCAGAATCATCGCATTTCATCTATTACCCTATCTGAGGTATTTCAGAGAGGAGCAGCAGAAATTTCCTCCCTCACTTGCTCTGTATGTTGGTATGATTAGTACACAGGCACAATCATTACATTTCATCCATTACCTGATGTGAAGTATTTCTGAGGGATGGTACAGAAAGCTCCTCCCTCATTTGCGTTTGTTTGTTGGTATGGTTACTGTGAAGCCAGAAACATTGTGTTTCATCCATTATCCTATGTGGTGTATCTCAGAGAGAAGCTGCAGAAAGCTCGTCCCTCACTTACAACTGTTTGTTGTTGTGATTAGTACACAGACACAATCATTACACTTCATCCATTACTTGATGTGAAATATATCTGAGGGAAGCTACAGAAAGCACCTCCCTCATTTGCGTTTGTTTTTTGGTATGATTACTACAAAGCCAGAATCATCGCATTTCGTCCATTACCCCATGTGATGTATATCAGAGAGAAGCTGTAGTATGCTCTTTCCTCACTTGCATCTGTTTATGGCAATATTAGTACACAGACACAATCATTACATTTCATCCATTACCGGATGTGAAGTATTTCTGGGGGAAGCTAAAAATGCTCCTCCGTCATTTGCGTTTGTTTGTTGGTGGGGTTACTACAAAGCCAGAATCATCGTATTTCTCATCTATTACCCTATGTCATGTATTTCAGAGGAAAGCTCCTGAAAGCTCCTTTCTCACTTGCAACAGTTCGTTGGAATGATTACTACAGAAAGCACCTGCCTCATTTGCGTTTGATTGTTGGTATGGTTACTACAAAGCTAGAATCATTGCATTTCACCTATTTTCAGAGAAAAGCTGCAGAATCCTTGTCCCTCACTTGCACCTGTTTGTTGTTATGATTAGTACACAGAACGATCATTACATTTCATCCATTACCTGATGTGAAAAATTTCTGAGGGAAGCTACAGAAAGCTCCACCCTCATCTGCGTTTGTTTGTTGGTATGGTTACTACAAAGCCAGAACCATCACATTTCATCTATTACCCAATGTGAAGTATATCTGAAAAAAACTGCAGAAAACTCCTCCCTCATTTGTGTTTCTTTGTTGGTACGGTTACTACAAAGCCAGAATCATTGCATTTCATTTATTATCCTAAGTGAAGTATTTCTGAGGGAAGCAGCACAAAGCTCCTCCCTCACTGGCATCTGTTTGTTGATATGATTAGTACTCAGACACAACCATTACATTTCATCCATTACCTAATGTGAAGTATTTCTGAGGGTATTTACAGAAAGCTCTTCCCTCATTTACGTTTATTTGTTGGTATGGTTACTACAAAACCAGAATCATCGCTTTTTATCTGTTAACCTATGTGATGTATTTCAGAGAGAAGCTGCAGAAAGCTCCTCCCTCATTTGCATCTGTTTGTTGATATTCTTACTACAAAACCAGAATCATCACATTTCATTTATTACTCTATGTGATGTATTTCAGAGTGAAGTTTGCAGAAAGCTCTTACCTCACTTGAATCTGTTTGTTGGTATTATTAGTGCACAGACACAAGCATTAAATTTCATTTACAAGATGATGTGAAGTATTTCTCAGATATGCTACAGAAAGCTCTTCCCTAATTTGCATTTGTTTGTTGGTATGGTTACTACGAAGCCAGATTCATCCCATTTCATTTATTACCCTATGTGATGTTTTTCAGAGAGAAACTGCAATAGATGTAATTCAGAGAGAAGCTGCAATAATCTCTTCCCTCGCCTGCATCTGTTTTTGTATGATTAGTACACAGACACATGTATTTCGGAGGAAAGCTGCAGAAAGCTCCTTTCTCACTTGCATCAGTTCGTTGGAATGATTACTACAGAAAGCACCTCCCTCATTTGTGTTTGTTTGTTGGTATGATTAGTACACAGACACAATCATTACATTTCATTTATTACATGATGTGAAATATTACTGAAGGCTGCTACTGAAAGCTTCTCCCTAATTTTCATTTCTTTGTTTGTATGATCACTACAAAGTTAGAATCATCACATTTCATCTATTACCCTATGTCAAATATTTCTGAGAATAGCTATAGAAAGTTCATCCCTCATTTGCATTTGTTTCTTCGTATGGTTATTACAAATCTAGAATCTTCGCAATTCATTTATTACCCTATGCGATGTATTTCAGAAAAAAAAAAACCTGCAGAAAGCTTTTCCCTCACTTGCATCTGTTTATGGTATGATTAGTACACATACACAATCACTGCATTTCATCCATCACCTGATGTTAAGTATTTCTGAGGGGGGCTAGCGAGGGCTCTTCCCCCATTTGCGTTTTGTTGTTGGTATGGTTACCACAAAGCCAGAATCATCGCATTTCATCTTTTGCCATGTGTGAAGTATTTCTGAAAAGAGCTACAGAAAGCTCAAGCGTCATTTGCGTTTGTTTGTTGGTATTGTCACTACAAAGCCAGAATCATTGCATTTCATCCATTACCCAATGTGATGTATTTCAGAGAGGAGCTGCAGAAAGCTCCTCCCTCACTTGCATCTGTTTATGGTATTCTTACTACAAAACCAGAATCATCGCATTTCATTTATTACTCTGTGTGATGTATTTTAGAGAGAAGTTGCAGTAAGCTCCTCCTTCACTTGCATCATTTTGTTGTATGATTAGTACACAGACACAAACATTACATTTCATTCATTACATGGTGTGAAGTATTTCTGAGGGATGCTACAGAAAGCTCCTCCATAATTTGCAATTGTTTGTTGGTATGGTTACTACGAAGCCAGAATAATTGCATTTCATCTATTACCCTATGTGAAGTATTTCTGAGAATACACAAACATTAAATTTCATTTACTAGATGATGTGAAGTATTTCTCAGGTATGCTCTGAAAGCAGCTCCCTAATTTGCATTTGTTTGTTGGTATAGTTACTACAAAGCCAGAATCATCCCATTTCACTTATTACCCATTGTGATGTATTTCAGAGAGAAGTTGCAGAAAGCTCCTCCTTCAATTGCATCATTTTGTTGTATGATTAGTACACAGACACAAACATTACATTTCATTTATTACATGAAGTGAAGTATTTCTGAGGGATGCTACAGAAAGCTCCTCCCTAATTTGCATTTGTTTGTTGGTATGGTTACTACGAAGCCAGAATCATCGCATTTCATCTATTACCCTATGTGAAGTATTTCTGAGTATAGCTACAGAGAGCTCCTCCGTCATTTGCATTTGTTTGTTGCTAGGCTACTACAAAGCCAGAATCATCGCATTTTACTATTACCCTATGTGAGGTATTCCAGAGAGGAGCAGCAGAAAGCTCCACCCTCACTTGCTCTGTATGTTGGTATGATTAGTACTGAGACACAATCATTACATTTCATCCATTACCTGATGTGAAGTATTTCTGAGGGAAGCTACAGAAAGCTCCTCCCTCATTTGCGTTTGTTTGTTGGAATGGTTACTACGAAGCCAGAATCATTGCATTTCATCCATTATCCTATGTAATGTAATTCAGCGAGACCATGCAAAAAGCTCCTCACTCACTTGCATCTGTTTGTTGGAATGATTAATACACAGACACAAACATCACATTTCGACCATTACCTGATGTGAAGTATTTCTCAGGGAAGCTACAGAAAGCTCCTCACTCCTTTACGATTGTTTGTAGGTATGGTTACTACAATGCCAGAATCATCGCATTTCATCTATTACCTAATGTGATGTATTTCAGAAAGAAGCTGCAGAAAGGTCCTCCCTCACTTGCATCTGTTTGTTGGAATGATTAATACACAGACACAATCATCACATTTTGTCCATTACCTGATGTGAAATATTTCTGAGGGAAGCTACAGGAAGCACAACACTCATTTGCGTTTCTTTGTTGGTATGGTTACTGCAATGCCAGAATCATCGCATTTCATCTATTACCTAATGTGATGTATTTCAGAAAGAAGCTGCAGAAAGGTCCTCCCTCACTTGCATCTGTTTGTTGGAATGATTAATACACAGACACAATCATCACATTTCGTCCATTACCTGATGTGAAGTATTTCTGACGGAAGCTACAGAAAGATCTTCCCTCATTTGCATTTGTTTATTGAAATGGTTACTATAAAGAAAGAATTATCGCATTTCATCTATTACCCTATGTGAAGTATTTCTGAGAATAGCTACAGAAAGCTACTCATTCATTTGCGTTTGTTTTTGGTATGGTTACTACAAAGCCAGAATCATTGCATTTCATCTATTACCCCATGTGATGTATTTCAGAGAAAAGTTGCAGATAACTCACCCCTCATTTGCAACTGTTTGTTGGAATGATTAGTACACAGCCAAAATCATTACATTTCATTTATTACATGATGTGAAGTAATTATGAGGGTAGCTACAGAAAGCTCCCCCCTCATTTGTGTTTGTTTGTTTTATGGTTACTACAAACCCAGATTCAAAGCATTTCGTCCATTACCAAATGTGATGTATTTTAGAGAGGAGCTGCAGAATCCTCATCCCTCACTTGCAGCTGTTTGTTGTTATGATTAGTATACAGACACAATCATAACATTTCATCCATTACCTGATGTAAAATATTTCTGAGGGAAGATGCAGAAAGCTCCTCCCCCATTTGCGTTTGTTTGTTGGTATGTTTAACTCAAAACCAGAATCATTGCGTTTCATCTATTACCCTATGTGATGTATCTCAAATAAAAGCTGCAGAAAGCTTTTCCCTCACTTGCATCTATTTATAGTATGATTAGTACACAGACACAATCATTATATTTCATTTATTACATGATGTGAAATATTACTGAAGGCTGCTACTGAAAGCTTCTCCCTAATTTTCATTTCTTTGTTTGTATGATCACTACAAAGATAGAATCATCACATTTCATCTATTACCCTATGTCAAATATTTCAGAGAATAGCTATAGAAAACTCATCCCTCAATTGCATTTGTTTCTTCGTATGGTTATTACAAATCTAGAATCTTCGCAATTCATTTATTACACTATGTTTTGTATTTCAGAAAAAAAACCTGCAGAAAGCTTTTCCCTCACTTGCATCTGTTTATGGTATGATTAGTACACATACACAATCACTGCATTTCATCCATCACCTGATGTTAAGTATTTCTGAGGGGGGCTAGCGAGAGCTCTTCCCTCATTTGCGTTTTGTTGTTGGTATGGTTACCACAAAGCCAGAATCATCGCATTTTATCTTTTGCCATGTGTGAAATATTTCTGAAAAGAGCTACAGAAAGCTCTAGCGTCATTTGCGTTTGTTTGTTGGTATTGTTACTACAAAGCCAGAATCATTGCATTTTATCCATTACCCAATGTGATGTATTTCAGAGAGAAGCTGCAGAAAGCTCCTCCCTCACTTGCATCTGTTTATGGTATTCTTACTACAAAACCAGAATCACCGCATTTCATTTATTACTTGATGTGATATATTTTAGAGAGAAGTTGCAGTAAGCTCCTCCTTCACTTGCATCATTTTGTTGTGTGATTAGTACACAGACACAAACATTATATTTCATTCATTACATGGTGTGAAGTATTTCTGAGGGATGCTACAGAAAGCTCCTCCCTAATTTGCAATTGTTTGTTGGTATGGTTACTACATTAGAACTACTGACGGCCTTGGGAGAGCCTGTCATGACAAAACTCTACCAGCTGGTGAGCAAGATGTATGAGACAGGCGAAATACCCTCAGACTTCAAGAAGAATATAATAATTCAAATCCCAAAGAAAGCAGGTGCTGACAGATGTGAAAATTACCGAACTATGAGTTTAATAAGCCACGGCTGCAAAATACTAACGCGAATTCTTTACAGACGAATGGAAAAACTGGTAGATGCAGACCTCGGGGAGGATCAGTTTGGATTCCGTCGGAATGTTGGAACACGTGAGGCAATACTGACCTTACGACTTATCTTAGAAGAAAGATTAAGAAAAGGCATACCTACGTTTCTAGCATTTGTAGACTTAGAGAAAGCTTTTGACAATGTTGACTGGAATACTCTTTTTCAAATTCTAAAGGTGGCAGGGGTAAAATACAGGGAGCGAAAGGCTATTTATAATTTGTACAGAAACCAGATGGCAGTAATAAGAGTCGAGGGGCATGAAAGGGAAGCAGTGGTTGGGAAAGGAGTGAGACAGGGTTGTAGCCTATCCCCGATGTTATTCAATCTGTATATTGAGCAAGCAGTAAAGGAAACAAAAGAAAAATTCGGAGTAGGTATTAAAATTCATGGAGACGAAGTAAAAACTTTGAGGTTCGCCGATGACATTGTAATTCTGTCAGAGGCGGCAAAGGACTTGGAAGAGCAGTTGAACGGAATGAACAGTGTCTTGAAAGGAGGATATAAGATGAACATTAACAAAAGCAAAACGAGGATAATGGAATGTAGTCAAATTAAATCGGGTGATGCTAAGGGAATTAGATTAGGAAATGAGACACTTAAAGTAGTAAAGGAGTTTTGCTATTTAGGAAGTAAAATAACTGATGATGGTCGAAGTAGAGAGGATATAAAATGTAGACTGGCAATGGCAAGGAAAGCGTTTATGAAGAAGAGAAATTTGTTAACATCGAATATAGATTTATGTATCAGGAAGTCGTTTCTGAAAGTATTTGTTTGGAGTGTAGCCATGTATGGAAGTGAAACATGGACGATAACTACTTTGGACAAGAAGAGAATAGAAGCTTTCGAAATGTGGTGCTACAGAAGAATACTGAAGATAAGGTGGATAGATCACGTAACTAATGAGGAGGTATTGAATAGGATTGGGGAGAAGAGAAGTTTGTGGCACAACTTGACTAGAAGAAGGGATCGGTTGGTAGGACATGTTCTGAGGCATCAAGGGATCACCAATGTAGTATTGAAGGGCAGCGTGGAGGGTAAAAATCGTAGAGGGAGACCAAGAGATGAATACACAAAGCAGATTCAGGAGGATGTAGGTTGCAGTAGGTACTGGGAGATGAAGAAGCTTGCACAGGATAGAGTAGCATGGAGAGCTGCATCAAACCAGTCTCAGGACTGAAGACAACAACAACAACATGGTTACTACGAAGCCAGAATCATTGCATTTCATCTATTACCCTATGTGAAGTATTTCTGAGAATACACAAACATTAAATTTCATTTACTAGATGATGTGAAGTATTTCTCAGGTATGCTCTGAAAGCAGCTCCCTAATTTGCATTTGTTTGTTGGTATAGTTACTACAAAGCCAGAATCATCCCATTTCATTTATTACCCAATGTGATGTATTTCAGAGAGAAGTTGCAGAAAGCTCCTCCTTCACTTGCATCATTTTGTTGTATGATTAGTACGCAGACACAAACATCACATTTCATTTATTACATGAAGTGAAGTATTTCTGAGGGATGCTACAGAAAGCTCCTCCCTAATTTGCATTTGTTTGTTGGTATGGTTACTACGAAGCCAGAATCATCGCATTTCATCTATTACCCTATGTGAAGTATTTCTGAGTATAGCTACAGAGAGCTCCTCCGTCATTTGCATTTGTTTGTTGCTAGGCTACTACAAAGCCAGAATTATCGCATTTTACATATTACCCTATGTGAGGTATTCCAGAGAGGAGCAGCAGAAAGATCCTCCCTCACTTGCTCTGTATGTTGGTATGATTAGCACTAAGACAAAATCATTACATTTCATCCATTACCTGATGTGAAGTATTTCTGAGGGAAGCTACAGAAAGATCCTCCCTCAGATGAGTTTGTTGGCTCGTATGGTTACTACAAACACAGAAATATCGCTTTTCATCTATTACCCCATGTGATGTTTTCAGAGAGAGACTGCAGGAATCTCAACCCTCACTACCATCTGATTGTTGGTAAAATTAGTACACAGACACAATCATTACATTTCATCCATTGCCTGATGTGAAGTATTTCTGACGGAAGCTACAGAAAGATCCTCCCTCTTTTGCATTTGTTTATTTAAATGTTTACTATAAAGAAAGAATTATCGCATTTCATGTATTACCCTATGTGAAGTATTTCTGAGAATAGCTACAGAAAGCTACTCATTCATTTGCGTTTGTTTTTGGTATGGTTACTACAAAGCCAGAATTATTGCATTTCATCTATTACCCCATGTGATGTATTTCAGAGAAAAGCTGCAGATAACACACGCCTCATTTGCATCTGTTTGTTGGAATGATTAGTACACAGACACAATCATTACATTTCATCCATTACCTGATGTGAAGTATTTCTGAGGGAAGCTATAGAAAGCTCCTCCCTCATTTGCGTTTATTTGTTGGTATGGTTACTACAAAACCAGAATCATCGCATTTCATCTATTACCCTATGTGAAGTATTTCTGAGAATAGCTACAGGAAGCTACTCTTTAATTTGCGTTTGTATTTGGTATGGTTACCACAAAGCCGGAATCATTGCATTTCGTCTATTACCCCATGTGATGTATTTCAGATAAAAGCTGCAGAAAGCTCATCCCTCATTTGCATCTGTTTGTTGGAATGATTAGTACACAGCCAAAATCATTACATTTCATTTATTACTTGATGTGAAGTAATTCTGATGGAAGCTACAGAAAGCTCCCCCCTCATTTGCGTTTGTTTGTATTATGGTTACTACAAACCCAGATTCAAAGCATTTCGTCCAGTACACTATGTGATGTATTTTAGAGACAAGCTGCAGAATCCTCATCCCTCACTTGCACCTGTTTGTTGTTATGATTAGTATACAGACACAATCATAACATTTCATCCATTACCTGATGTGAAGTATTTGTGAGTGAAGCTACAATAAAATCCTCCCTCATTTGCGTATGTTGGTTTTGTATGGTTACTACAAAGCCAGTATCATCGCATTTCCTCTATTACCCTATGTGATGTATTTCAGAGAAAAGCTGCTGAAAGCTCACCCTTCATTTGCTTCTGTTTATGGTACGATTACTACACAGACAAAATCATTGCATTTCATCCATTAGCTGATGTGAAGTATTTCTCAGGGAAGCTGCAGAAAGCTCTTCCCACGCTTGCATCTGTTTGTTGTTTAGATTAGTACACAGACACAATCATTACATTTCATCCATTACCTGATGTAAAATATTTCTCAGGGGACCTACAGAAAGCTCCTCTCTCAGTTGCGTAAGTTTGTTGATATGGTTGCTACAAATATAGTGTCATCGCATTTCATCTATTACCCTATGTGAAATATTTCTAAATAAAGCTACAGGAAGCTCAAGTGTCATTTGCATTTGTTTGTTGGTATGGTTACTACAAAGCCAGAATCATCGCATTTCATCTATTACCCCATGAGATGTATTTCTGAGAATAGCTGCAGAAAGCTACTCCCTCATTTGCTTTAGTTTTTTGCTATGGTTATTACAAAGCCAGAATCATCGCTATTCATCTATTACTTTATGTGATGTATTTCAGCATGGAGCTGCAGAAAGCTCCACCCTCACTTGCATCTGTTTTGTTATAATGATTAATACACACACACACTGATTACATATCATCCATTACCTGATGTGAACTACTTCTGAGGGAAGCTGCAGAGAGCTCTTCCCTCAGTTGCATCTGTTTATGGTATGATTAGTACACAGACACAATCATTATTTTTCATCCATTACCGGATGTGAAGTATTTATGAGGAAAGCTGCAGAAAGCTCATCCATCACCTACATCTGTTTGTTGTTATGATTAGTACACAGACACAATCATTTCATTTCATCCATTACCTGACGTGAAGTATTTCTGAGGGGGGCTACAGCAAGCTTCTCAATCACTTGCGTTTGTTTGTTGGTATTATAACTACAAAGTGAGAAACATCGCATTTCATCTATTACTCTATGTGAAGTATTCCTGACAAAAGCTACAGAAGGCTCAAGTGTCATTTGCGTTTGTTTGTTTTTATGGTTACTACAAAACCAGAATAATCGCATTTCATCTATTAACCTATTTGATGTATTTCAGAGAGAAGCTGCCGAAAGCTACTCCCTCACTTGCATCTGTTTGTTGGTATTCTTACCAGAATCATCGCATTTCATTTATTACTCTATGTGATATATTTCAGAGAGAAGTTGTGGAAAGCTCTTCCCTCACTTGCATCTGTTCGTTGGTATTATTAGTACACATACACTAACATTACATTTCATTTATTACATGATGTGAAGTACTTCTGAGGGATGCTACAGAAAGCTCCTCCCTAATTTGCATTTGTTTGTTGCTATGGTTTTTACAAAGCCAGAATCATCGCATTTCATCTATTACCCTATGTGAAGTATTTCATAGAGGAGCAGCAGAAAGCTCCTCCCACACTTGCTCTGTATGTTGGTATGATTAGTACAAAGACACAATCATTACATTTTGTCCATTACCTGATGTGAAGTATTTCTGAGGGAAGCCACAGAAAGCACATCCCTCATTTGCATTTGTTTGTTGGAAAGGTTACTATAAGGCCAGAATCATTCGTTTCATCTATTACCCTATGTGAAGTATTTTTGAGAATAGTACAGAAAGCAACACCCTTATTTCCGTTTAGTTCTTTGGTATGGTTACTACAAAGCCAGAATCATCGCATTTCATCTATTACCCTGTGCGATATATTTCAGAGAATAGCTGCAGAAAGTTCATCCCTCATTTGCATCTGTTTATGGTATGATTAGTACACAGACACAATCATTACATTTCATCCATTACCGGGTGTAAAGTATTTCTGAGGGAAGCAGGAGAAAGCTCTTCCCACACTTGCATCTGTTTGTTGTTATCATTAGTACACAGACACAATCATTACATTGCATCCATTACCTGTTGTGAAGTATTTCTGAGTTGAGCTACAGTAAGCACCTCTCTCAGTTGTGTTTGTTTGTTGGTTTATTTACTACCAAGCCAGAATCATCACATTTCATCTATTAACCTATGTGAAATATTTCTAAAAAAATCTACAGAAGGCTCCTCCCTCATTTGCTTTTGTTTGTTAGAATGGATACTACAAAGCCAGAATCATTGCATTTCATCCATTATCCTATGTGATGTATCTCAGAGAGAAGCTGCAGAAAGCTCGTGCCTCACTTGCTCATTTTTTTGTTATGATTAGTACACAGACACAATCATTATATTTCATCCATTACCTGATGTGAAATATTTCAGAGGGAGGCTACAGAAAGCACAACCCTCATTTGGGTTTCATTTGTTGGTATGGTTACTACAAAGCCAAAATCATCGCATTGCATCTATTACCTCATCTGATGAATTTCTGAGAATAGCTACAGAAAGCTCCTCCCCCATTTGCTTTAGTTTGTTGGTATGGTTATTACAAAGCCAGAATCATCGCAATTCATCTACTACCTTATGTGATGTATTTCAGAAAGGATCTGCAGAAAGCTCCTCCCTGACTTGCATCTGTTTGTTATAATGATTAATACACACACACACACTCATTACATTACATCCATTACCTGATGTGAAGTATTTCTGCGGGAAGCTGCATAAAGCTCTTCCCTCACTTGCATCTGTTTGTTGTTGTTATCAGTACACAGACACAACCATAACATTTCATCCATTACCTGATGTGAAGTATTTCTGAGAGAAATGTGTTTGTTTGTTGGTATGGTTCCTACAAATCCAGAATCTACGCATTTCGTCTATTACCCTATTTTAAGTATTTCTAAAAAATGCTACAGAAAGCTTAAGTGTCGTTTGCATTTTTGTTTGTTGGTATGGTTACTACAAAGCCAGAATCATCGCATTTCATCTATTACCATATGTGAAGTATTTCTGAGAATAGCTACAGAAAGCTCCTCCATCTTATGTGTTTGCTTGTTGGTATGGTTACTACAAACCCAGAATCATTGCATTTCATTTATTACCCTATGTGAAGTATTTCTAAAGAAAGAATACAGAAAGCTGAAGTGTCATTTGAGTTTAGTTTGTTCGTATGGTTACTACAAAGCCAGAATCATTGCATTTTATCTATTAACCTATGTGAGGTATTTCAGAGAGGAGCAGCACAAAGCTCCTCCCTCACTTGCTCTGTATGTTGATATGATTAGTACTAAGACACAATCATTACCTTTCATCCATTACCTGATGTGAAGTATTTCTGAGGGAAGCTACAGAAAGCTCCTCCCTCATTTGCGTTTGTTTGTTGGAATGGTTACTACAAAACCAGAATCATTGCATTTCATCTATTACCTAATGTGATGTATTTCAGAAAGAAGCTGCAGAAAGCTCCTCCCACACTTGCATCTGTTTTTTGGAATGATTAATACACAGACACAATCATTACATTTCATCCATTATCTGATGTGAAGTATTTCTGAGGGTAACTACAGAAAGATCCTCCCTCAGTTGCGTATGTTTGCTGGTATGGTTACTACAAAGCCAGAATTATCGCATTTTATCTATTAGCCCATGTGATGTATTTCAGAGAGAGACTGCAGAAATCTCCCCCCTCACTCCATCTGATTGACTCCATCAATCATTGCATTTCATCCATTACCTTATGTAATGTACTTCAAGGAGAACCTGCAGAAAGCTCCTCCCACACTTGCATCTGTTTGTTGGAATCATTAATACACAGACACAATCATCACATTTCGTCCATTACCTGATGTGAAATATTTCTGAAGGAAGCTATAGAAAGCTCCTCACTCATTTGAGTTTGTTGGTTGGTATGGTTACTACAAAGCCAGGATCATTGCATTTCATCCATTACCCTATGTGAGGTATTTCAGAGATACGCGGGAGAAAGCTCTTCCCTCACTTGCATCTGTTTATGGTATGATTAGTACACAGACACAATCATTTCTTTTCATCCATTACCGGATGTGGAATATTTCTGAGGGAAGCTGCAGAAAGCTCTTATCTCACTTACACATGTTTTTCGTTATGAATAGTACACAGACACAATCACTGCATTTCATCCATTACCTGATGTGAAGTATTTCCGAGGGGGCCACAGAAAGCTCCTCCCTCATTTGCATTTTTTTTTGGTAAGGTTACTACAAAACCAGAAACATCGCATTTCGTCTATTACCATATGTGAAATATTTCTAAAAAATGCTACAGAAAGCTTAAGTGTCATTTGCATTTAGTTTGTTGGTATGGTTACTACAAAGCCAGAATCATCGCATTTCATCTATTACCATGTGTGAAGTATTTCTGAGAATAGCTACAGAAAGCTCCTCCATCATATGTGTTTGCTTGTTGGTATGGTTTCTACAAAGCCAGAATCATTACATTTCATTTATTACCCTATGTGAAGTATTTCTAAATAAGCTACAGAAAGCTCAAGTGTCATTTGCGTTTAGTTTGTTGGTATGGTTACTACAAAGCCAGAATCATCGTATTTCATCTATCATCCCATGTGATGTATTTCTGAGAATAGCTACAGAAAACTCCTACCTCATTTGCGTTAGTTTGTTGATATGGTTATTACAAAGCCAGAATCGTTGCATTTCATCTATTACACTATAAGAAGTATTTCTGAGAATAGACACAAAATGCTCCTCCCTCATTTGCGTTAGTTTGTTGGGCTGGTTATTACAAAGCCAGAATCATCTGATTTCATTTTTTACCCTATGTGATGTATTTCACATTGAAGCACCAGAAAGCTCCTCAGTCATTTGCATCTGTTTGTTGGTATGATTAGTACACCGACACAATCATTACATTTCATCCATTACCTGATGTAAAATATTTCTGAAGGAAGCTATAGAAAGCTCCTCCCTCATTTGCGTTTGTTAGTTGGTACGGTTACTACAAAGCCAGAATCATTGCATTTCATCCATTACCCTATGTGATGTATTTCAGAGAAAAGCTGCTGAAAGCTCCTGCCTCACTTGCATCTGTTCATTGGTATCCTTACTACAAAACCAGAATCATTGAATTTCATTTATTACTCTTTGTGGTGTACTTCAGGGAGAAGTTGCAGAAAGCTCTTCCCTCACTTGCATGTGTTTGATGGTATTATTAGTACACATACACAAACATTAAATTTCATTTACTAGATGATGTGAAGTATTTCTCAAATATCGTCTGAAAGCAGCTCCGTAATTTGCATTTGTTTGTTGGTAAGGTTACTACAAAGCCAGAATCATCCCATTTCATTTATTACCCAATGTGATGTATTTCAGAGAGAAGTGGCAGAAAGCTCCTACTTCACTTGCATCTGTTTGTTGTATGATTAGTTCACATACACAAACATTACATTTCATTTATTACATGATGTGAAGTATTTCTGAGGGATGTTACAGAAAGCTCCTCCCTAATTTGCATATGTTTGTTGGTATGGTTACTACGAAGCCAGAATCATCGCATTTCATCTATTACCCTATGTGAAGTATTTCTGAGTATAGCTACCGAAAACTCCACGTCATTTGCATGTGTTTATTGCTATGGCTACTACAATGCCAGAATCATTGCATTTTATCTATTACCCTATGTGAGGTATTTCAGAGAGGAGCAGCAGAAAGCTCCTCCCTCACTTGCTCTGTATGTTGATATGATTTGTACTAAGACACAATCATTACATTTCGTCCATTACCTGATGTGAAGTATTTCTGAGGGAAGCTACAGAAATCTCCTCCCTCACTTCCATATGATTGTTGGTGCCATTAGTACACAGACACAATCATTACATTTCGTCCATTACTTGATGTGAAGTATTTCTGAGGGAAACTACAGAAAGCTCCTCCCTCATTTGCGTTTGTTTGTTGGAATGGTTATTACGAAGTCAGAATCATTGCATTTCATCCATTACCCTATGTAATGTACTTCAGAGAGAACCTGCAGAAAGCTCCTCCCTCACTTGCATGTGTTTGTTGGAATCATTAATACACAGACACAATCATCACATTTCGTCCATTACCTGATTGAAGTATTTCTCAGGGAAGCTACAGAAAGCTCCTCACTCCTTTGCATTTGTTTGTACGTATGGTTACTACAATGGCAGAATCATCGCATTTCATCTATTACCTAATGTGATGTCTTTCAGAAGGAAGCTGGAGAAAGCTCCTCCCTCACTTGCATCTGTTTTTTGGAATGATTAATACACAGACACAGTCATTACATTTCATCCATTACCTGATGTGAGGTATTTCTGAGGGAAACTGCAGAAAGATCCTCCCTCAGATGCGTTTGTTGACTGGTATCGTTACTAGAAAGCCAGAATTATCTCATTTCATCTATTACCCCATGTGATGTATTTCAGAGAGAGACTGCAGAAATCTCCTCCCTCACTTCCATCTGATTGCTGGTACCATTAGTACACAGACACAATCATTACATTTTGTCCATTACCTGATGTGAAATATTTCTGACGGAAGCTATAGGAAGATCCTCCCTCATTTGCGTTTGTTTGTTGAAATGGTTACTATAAAGAAAGAATTATCGCATTTCATCTATCACCCTATGTGAAGTATTTCTGAGAATAGCTACAGAAAGCTACTCATTAATTTGCGTTTGATTTTGGTATGGTTACTACAAAGCCAGAATCATTGCAATTCATCTATTACCCCATGTGATGTATTTCAGAGAAAAGCTGCAGAAAGCTCATCCCTCATTTGCATCTGTTTGTTGGAATGATTAGTACACAGCCAAAATAATTACATTTCATTTATTACTTGATGTGCAGTAATTCTGAGGGAAGCTACAGAAAGCTCCCCCCTCATTTGCGTTTGTTTGTATTATGGTTACTACAAACCCAGATTCAAAGCATTTCCTCCATTACACTATGTGATGTATTTGAGAGAGAAGCTGCAGAATCCTCATTCCTCACTTGCACCTGTTTGTTGTTATGATTAGTATACAGACACAATCATAACATTTCATCCATTACCTGATGTGAAATATTTCTGAGGGAAGCTACAGAAAGCTCCACTCCCATTTGCGTTTGTTTGTTGATATGTTTAACTCAAAACCAGAATCATTGCATTTCATCTATTACCCTATGTGATGTATTTCAAATAAAAGCTGCAGAAAGCTCTTCCCTCACTTGCATCTGTTTGTTGGAATGATTAATACACAGACACAATCATCACATTTCGTCCATTACCTGATGTGAAGTATTTCTCAGGGAAGCTACAGAAAGCTTCTCACTCCTTTGCGTTTGTTTGTAGGTTTGGTTACTACAATGCCAGAATCATCGCACTTCGTCTATTACCTAATGTGATGTATTTCAGAAAGAAGCTGCAGAAAGCTCTTCCCTCACTTGCATCTGTTTGTTGGAATGATTGATACACAGACACAATCATCACATTTCGCCCATTACCTGATGTGAAGTATTTCTGAGGGAAGCTGCAGAAAGCTCTTCGCTCATTGCATTTGTTTGTTGTTCTGATCAGTACACAGACACTATCATGACATTTCATCCATTACCTGATGGGAAGCATTTCTGAGTGAGGCTACAATAAAATCCTCCCTCAGTTGCGTTTGTTGGTTGGTATGGTTACTACAAAGCCAGAATCATCGCATTTCATCTATTACCCTATGTGATATATTTCAGAGAAAAGCTGCAGAAAGCTCATCCCTCATTTGCTTCTGTTTATGGTATGATTAGTACACAGACACAATCATTGCATTTCATCCATTAACTGATGTGAAATATTTCTGAGGGAAGCTACAGAAAGCACAACCCTCATTTGCTTTTTTTTGTTGGTATGGTTACTACAAAGCCGGAATCATTGCATTTCATCTATTACCCTATGTGATGTATTTCAGGGAAAAGCTGCAGAAAGCTCATCCCTCATTTGCATCTATTTATGGTATGATGAGTACACAGACACAATAATTACATTTCATCCATTACCGGATGTGAAGTATTTCTCAGGGAAGCTGCAGAAAGCTCCTCCCACACTTGCTTCTGTTTGTTGTTACGATTAGTACACAGACACAATCATTACATTTCATCCATTACCTGATGTGAAATATTTCTCAGGGGAGCTACAGAAAGCTCCTCTCACAGTTGCGTTTGTTTTTTGGTATGGTTACTACAAATATAGTGTCATCGCATTTCATCTATTACCCTATGTGAAATATTTCTAAATAAAGCTACAGGAAGCTCAAGCGTTATTTGCGTTTGTTTGTTGGTATGGTTACTACAAAGCCAGAATCATCGCATTTCATCTATTACCCCATGAGACGTATTTCTGACAATAGCTACAGAAAGCTACTCACTCATTTTCTTTAGTTTTTTGCTATGGTTATTACAAAGTCAGAATCATCGCAATTCATCTATTACTTTATGTGATGTATTTCAGCATGGAGCTGCAGAAAGCTCCACCCTCACTTGCATCTCTTTGTTATAATGATTAATACACACACACACTCATTACATAACATACATTACCTGATGTGAAGTATTTCTGAGGGAAGCTGCAGAAAGCTCTTCCCTCAGTTGCATCTGTTTATGGTATGATTAGTACACAGACACAATCATTACTTTTCATCCATTACCGGATGTGAAGTATTTATGAGGGAAGCTGCAGAAAGCTCATCCCTCACCTACATCTGTCTCTTGTTATGATTAGTACACAGACACAATCACTTCATTTCATCCATTACCTGAGGTGAAGTATTTCTGAGGGGGGCTACAGCAAGCTCCTCAATCATTTGCATTTGTTGGTTGGTATTATTACTACAAAGCCAGAATCATCGCATTTCATCTATTACCCTATGTGAAGTATTCCTGAGAGAAGCTATAGGAGGCTCAAGTGTCTTTTGCGTTTGTTTGTTTTTATGGTTACTACAAAACCAGAATCATCGCATTTCATTTATTACTCTATGTGATATATTTCATAGAGAAGTTGTGGAAAGCTCTTCCCTCACTTGCATCTGTTTGTTGGTATTATTAGTACACATACACAAACATTAAATTTCATTTACTAGATGATGTGAAGTATTTCTGAGGGATGCTACAGAAAGCTGCTCCCTAATTTGCATTTGTTAGTTGGTATGGTTACTTCAAAGCCAGAATCATTGCATTTTATCTATTACCCTAAGTGAGGTATTTCATAGAGGAGCAGCAGATAGCTCCTCCCTCACTTGCTCTGTATGTTGGTATGATTAGTACAAAGACACAATCATTACATTATGTCCATTACCTGATATGGAGTATTTCTGAGGGAAGCTACAGAAAGCTCCTCCCTCTATGGTGTGCATTTGTTGGTAAGATTACTACTAAGCCAGAATCATTGCATTTCATCTATTACCCTATTTGATGTATTTCAGAGAGAAGCTGTAGAAAGCTCATCCCTCACTTGCATCTGTTTATTGTTATGATTGGTACAAGGAGACAATCATTACACTTCATTCACTACCTAATGTGAAGAATTTCTGAGGGAAGCTACAGAAAGCTCCCCCCTCATTTGGATTTTGTTTGTTGGTATGGTTACTACAAAGCCAGAAACATCGGATTTCATCTACTACCTTATGTGAAGTATTTCTGAGACAAGCTGCAGAACGCTTCTCCCTCACTTGCATCTGTTTTTTGGTAAGATTACTATACAGACACTATGGTTACATTTCATCCGTTACCTGATGTGAAATATTTCTGTGGGATGCTACAGAAAGCTCCACCTGCACTTGTGTTTGTTTGTTGGTATGGATACTAGAAGCCCAGAATCATCGCATTTCATCTATTACCCTATGTGATGTATTTCTGAGAGAAGCTGCAGAAAGATCCTCCCTCACTTGTATCTGTTGTTGGTATGATTAGGACACAGACACAATTATTACACTTCATCCATTACCTGATGTAAAGTATTTATGAGACAAGCTACAGAAAGCTCATCCCTCATTTGCGTTTGTTTGCTGGTATGGTTACTTCAAAGCCAGAATAACCGCATTTTATCTACTACTCTATGTGAAGTTTTTGTGAGGGAAGCTGCAGATCGCTCCTCCATCACTTGTATCTGATTGTTGGTAAGATTAGTGCTCACACTCATTCAATACCTTTCATCAATTACCTAATGTGAACTATTTCTGAGGGTAGCTAGAGAAAGCTCCTCCCTCATTTGTGTTTGTTTGTTGGTATGGTTACTACAAACCCAGAATCATCCCATTTCATCTATTACCCTATGTGAAGTATCTCTGATAGAAGCTGCAGAAAGTTCCTCCCTCACTTGCATTTTTTTCATATGATTAGTATACAAACACAATCATTACATCTCATCCATAACCTGATGTGTAGTATTTCTGAGGGAAGCTACAGCAAACTCATCCCCCATTTGAGTTTGTTTGTTGGTATGGTTACTACAAAGCCAGGATAATCGCATTTCATCTGTTACCTTAAGTGAAGTATTTCTGAGAGAAGTTGTTGGAAGATCCTCCCTAACTTGCATCTCTTTTTTGGTTTGATTGTTACACAGAAAAGATCATTACACTTCATCCATTAACTGATGTGAGGTATTTATTATAGAAGCCACTGAAAGCCTCTCCCTGATTTTAATTACTTTGTTGGTATGTTTATTACAAAGCCAAAATCATCGGATTTCATTTTTTACCCTATGTGGTGTATTTCAGATAGAAGCTACAGAAAGCTCCTCCCTCACTTCCATCTGTTTGTTGGTATGATTAGTAGACGGTGACAATCATTATATTTAATCCATCACCTGATGTGAAGGATTTCTGAGGGAAGCTGCTGAAAGCTGCTCCCTCACTTGCGTCTCTTTGTTGGTATGGTTAGTACAAAGCCAGAATATTATCATTACATCCATTACCCTATGGATGTGTTTCAGAGAGAAGCTGCAGAAAGCTCCTCCCACACTTGCATCTGTTTGTTGCTATGATTAGTACACAGACACAATCATTTCATTTCATCCATTACTTGATGTGAAGTTTTTGTGGGAGAAGCCACAGAAAGCTCCTCCCTCACTTGCGTCTCTTTGTTGGTATGGTTAGTACAAAGCCAGAATAATCGCATTTCTTCTATTACCCTATTTGAAGTATTTCTGAGAGATGTTGCAGAAAGCTCCTCCCTCACTTGTATCTGTTTGTTGGTATGATTAGTACACAGACCCAATCATGACATTTCAGCATTTACCTGATGTGAAGTATTTATGAGGGGAGCCACAGAAGGCTCCTCCCTCATTTGCGTCTAATTGTTGGTATGATTACTACACAGACAGAATCATCACGTTTCATGCATTACCCTATGTGAAATATTTCTGAGAGAAGCTACAGAAAGTTCCTCCCTCCTTTGCATGTCTTTGTTGGTATGGTTACTATGAAGCCAGAAACATCGCACTTCACCCTTTACCCTATATGCAGTATTTCTGAGAGAAGCTGAAGAAAGCTTTTCACTCATTTGCTTCTCTTTGTTGGTATGGTTACTACAAAGCCAGAATCATCGCGTTTCCTCCATTACCCTATGTGAAGTATTTCTGAGAGATGTTGCAGTAAGCTCCTCCCTCATAGGCATATCTTTGTTGGTATGGTTATTACGAACTCGGAATCATCGCATTTCGTCCATTACACTGTTGTTGTTGTGGTTGTTGTTGTGGTCTTCCGTCCTGAGACTGGTTTGATGCACCTCTCCCTGCTACTCTATCATGTGCAAGATTCTTCATCTCCCAGTACCTACTGCAACCTAGATCCTTCTGAGTCTGCTTGGTGTATTCATCTCTTGGCCTCCCTCTACGATTCTTACCCTCCACACTGGCCTCCAATACTAAATTGGCGATCTCTTGATGCCTCAGAACATGTCCTACCAACCGATTCCTTCTTCTGGTCAAGTTGTGCCAGTCACCAACTTTCTCTTCCGAATGCGAAAATATTTTGTTGAGCCCAACCTACATATGTAGGAATGATCATCAAAATAAAATAAGAGAAATCAGAGCTCGAACAGAAAGGTTTAGGTGTTAATTTCTCCCGCTCGCTGTTCGGGAGTGGAATAGTAGAGAGATAGTATGATTGTGGTTCGATGAACCCTCTGCCAAGCACTTAAATGTGAATTGCAGAGTAGTCATGTAGACGTAGATGTAGATGTAGGAGGCATTGATTGTAAATTGCCACTAGCATACTTCATATACGACCAGAATATCTTGGATTTGTTTGCCAGGTTTCGAGACAAAGTTTCGTCGTGGAAACTGTTATAGGCATCTCGCATTGAACTCTGGCTATCCTTTAGAGAAGCCCGGAATTTAGCGCAATCTTAGGGATTTTGCGTCTGTTTAAATTTGGCATGTTTGTTTCGTTGTTTCTGCAACAGTGTTCTAACCCGTTTTGTGTACCACGGAGGATCAGCTCCGCCGTTTCTTAGTTTATTTCGTATAAATCTCTCAATTGCTGCCGATACTATTTTTTGAATGCAAACGACTTCTGGTCTACACTTATATTATTAATTTGGAATGAGTCTCTCAGGAAGGCGTCAAGTGAATTTTTATCAGCATTTTTGAATAGGTATACTTTTTGTTTGTTTTTCGAGGATTTCGGGATTACAATATACAGTCTCACTACGACAACCCTGTGTTCACTAATCCCTATAACGGTTTTGATGCTCGTTATTAACTCAGTATTATTTATCATTTGCACTTTCTTTAGTTTCAGTAAAAACCTAAATTTGGGAAATTTGTGGTAAGCTCCTATGGGACCAAACAGCTGAGACCATCGGTCCCTAACTTAAACTGACTTACATTACGGACAAAACACACACCCGTGGCCCGAGGAAGGACTCGAACCTCCGAGGGGAGCCGTGCGAACCGTGGCAAGGCGCCCAAGACAAATCGGCTACCGCGTGCGGCTCTCTCTACCTGCATTATTCCGTGAAATATTGACTTTTGAAATAATACGGACTTTAGCATATCCCTGCACAATATCAACAGCAAGGCTTCCAAGACACTTCCCTGGGGCACAATCTAAGTTACATTGATATTTAATGATGACTCTTCATCCAAGATTACAAGCTACATTCTCCTTATCAAATATCCTCAACTGACGCAAATTTTCATTGATACCTCATAGTGCCTTACTTTTGATAATAGTATAGCCGTGGTACTGAATCAAATACTTTTCGAAAATCGAAAAATACTGCATTTATCTGCCTTCGTCCATTACTTTTAGCAGTCATCTGATAAAATAGCGAGTTGGGTTTCACGTGATCATTGTTTTCGGAAATCATACAGGTTGCCATGGGGAGGTCATTCTGTCAGAGATACCTCGTTATTTTTTAATTTAGAATATATTCGAAGATTCTATAACAAATCGATATCAAGGATACCGGGTACGATCTGTGATTTCTTCCAACTACAGGGCAGGGCTTTTGTTCGTGCGATGGGCAATGGATTATAGTTAACAGAACTGCTAACGCAGCTGCAAATACAATGCACCGTGTTAAGGGATCGGTCGAGCCATGCAGCTTCATTCAATTTGAGAGATTTCAGCTGTTCTCAATGTTCGATGATCTATTGGAATTTGCCGGACGCAATGGCCGAATGGTTCTAGGCGCTTCAGTCCGGGAATGGGCTGCTGCTACGGTCGCAGGTCCGAATCCTGCCTCGGGCATGGATGTGTGTGATGTCCTCAGGTTAGTTAGGCTTATGTAGTTCCAGGTCTAGGGGACTGATGACTTCAGATGTTAAGTCCTATAGGGCTCAGAGCAATTTGAACCATCTGTTGAAACTGATTAAAGGTAAACACATTATATGAGCAGAAGCGTTCTCTTCAGCAAATGCTTTGCAAAAAACAGATGACAGTCCTTTATGAACAGCAATCTGTTGTAGACTAATTATTATTGGTTTTCCCATATTAAGGATACTGCAAATAATTAAACAGTATTTTCACCATATTTATAACGCATCTTCTTAGTCATTCTGGGAGTATGGATATACGTTATAACACACATAAAAACTATAGGCCATGAAAGAATAATGCGAATGAGACGAAAATCCGTCGATGTGTAGTACATGTACAGAACAATGTGGATGATTTATCCAACACAAAGTGCTTCAGAAATCGAGCAAGTAAGTAACGCGTTGATCCACATCTGGTGCTTATTCAGGTATTTATTCGATTCGGCATTATTAAGTACAGTTATTGGATGTTCTCCTGAGGTATATCGTGCCAAAATTCTGTCGAACTGACGCGTTAGATCGGCGAAATCTCGACGAAAGATCCATACCCAAAGACTGGAAAGTTGCACAGGTCACACCAATATTCAAGAAAGGTAGTAGGATAACATTATGAATTACCTCGAAGAAAACGACCTATTGACACACAGTGAACATGGATTTAGTGAAGATCGTTCTTATGTAACATGTGAAGTGTTGACTGCTATTGACAAGTGATTTCAGATCGATTCCGTATTTCTGGATATCCAGAAGGCTTTTGACACTGTACCACATGAGCGGCTTTTAGTGAAATTGCGTGCTTTGGAATATCGTCTCAGTTTTGTGACTGGATTTGTGATTTGCTGTCAGGGAAGTCACAGTTCGTAGCAATCGACGGAAAGCCATCGAGTAAAACAGAAGTGACTTCTGGCGTTCCAAAGGTAGTGTTATAGGCCCTTTTCTATTCCTTATATTTATAAACGATTTTGAAGACAATCTGAGTAGCTGTCATAGATTGTTTGCAGATGACGCTGTCGTTTATCGACTAGTAAAGTCGTGAGAACAGCAAAACAAATTACAACACGATTTAGAAAATATGTATACTGCGAAAATTGTCAATTGACCCTAAATAACGAAAAGCGTGAGGTCATCCATTTGAGTGCTAAAAGGAATCAGTTAAACTTCGGTTACACGATAAATCAGTCAAATATGAAGGCCGTAGATTCAACTAAATGCCTAGGAATTACAATTACGAACAACCAAAAATTGGAAGGAACACAAAGAAAATGTTGTGGGGACGGCTAACCAAAGACTCCGTTTTATTGGTAGGACACATAGAAAATGTAACAGATCTACTAACGAGACTGACTACATTACGTTTGTCCGTCCTCTTTTAGAATACTGCTGCGTGGTGTGGGTTCCTTACCAGATACGACTGACTGAGTACATCGAAAAAGTTCAAAGAAGGGCAGCACGTATTGTATTATCGCGAAATATGGGAGAGAGTGCCACAGAAATGATACAGGATTTGGGCTGGACATCATTAAAAGAAAGCCGTTTTTCGTTCCGACGGAATCTTGTCATGAAATTCACCAACCTTCCCCTCCGAATGCGAAAATATATTGTTGACACTGACTACACAGGGAGAAACGATCACCATGATAAGGGAAAGCAGAGCTCGTACGAAAAGATAAGGGTGTTCGTTGTTTCCGCGAGGTTTATGAGTTTCGAATAATAGAGGATTGTGAAGGTGGTTCTATGATCCCTCTGCCAGGCACTTCAATGTAATTTGCAGAGTATCCATGCAGATGAGGTGCTGCCCATAATGCTCCGAACGTTCTCAGTTGGAGAGAGACCAGGCGATCTTGCCGGCCGAGGTATGGTTTGGCAAGGACGAAGACAAGCAGTAGAAACTCTCGCCGTGTGCTGACAGGCACTGTCTTTCTGAAGTGTCAGACCAGAATGGCTTCTCATGAAGAACAAAAAAAAAAAAAAAAAAAAAAAAAAAAAAAAAAAAAAAAAAAAAAAAAAACACAGCACGTGCAATGTCTTGGACTGTTGTGCTGTAAGGGTGTCGCGGCTGACAACCAAAGAGGCCTTACTGTGAAAAGTAATGGCACCCCGGAGCATGACTCCTATTTGTCGGGTCGTATGGTGGTATACCACCACTGTCCATGAGGTTTCCACAAACGCTTTCGGCCTGGAATCTCATTGGCTGGGGTAGAGCTGTCTTCATTCTTGAGTCCCGCTTCGAACTGAGCGAAAGTGTGTCTGGAGGCGCCCTGGACAGCAGTGGGATACCTACTTGACTCTTCCAAATTGGCCTGTAGAGTGTAACGTGGTTACCGGTTCCAGTGTCTGCTTAGAATCGACGTTTAACGTGATCCGGTAACAAGATTTTGAGGTAATACTATTTTGTTCCCATCGGGATGCTTACTATCGCTGAGCACCCATGCCGCTCACCATTGGAATGCTTGATTTCGTTGAGTATCCATGACAGGTGAGCCTGTCATTATCACCTTGTGGGCATTTTAACTTATTAGAGTGGTTGTGGTTTGTGTTCCGCGTAGCGGCCAGCGGGAGATTTACAGCGGTTGGGCGGAAACGCACATCTAAATCAGTCACCCTGTTGGAGGAGTTCGAGGGAGGCGACCGAAGTGAAGCATTCAGCTTCAAATGGTTCAAATGGCTCTGAGCACTATGGGACTTAACATCTGAGGTCATCAGTGCCCTACAACTCAGAACTCAGGATTGGAACCTGCGACAGTAGCGATCGCGCGGTTCCAGATTGAAGCGCCTAGAACCGCTCGGCCACAACGCAGGCGATGCATTCACGTGGATTCTGAGAGAACTAAGTGTTCTACATCCCACAGTACACTGAGGTATCTGCCAACCACAATCACTCACCTCTGGCCACCACAGTACTGATGAAACACGTTGAAGACTCTATCACCACTAAATTGCATCATAAGTGATACAATCACAGCCACCCCGTAGGAAACAGAAAACTACGTTACCATACAAGTAGCTTATTTGCTAGAAATGTCTTTTATTTGCCCCGTACACATTTACAACACACTCAGGCAATGTCTGAAGATCAGTATGTACCTTTTGAACAGGAAGGTTTTCATTTACATCGTAAATTCTTTGTGTCTTAAATGCAAAAACAGGCACAGTGGATATTCGTCGATTACAGCGCCATCTACCGCGATTGGGAAACAAGAAACAATGGTTTGGGTAGGCCGTAGGAATGTTTCTTTTTTCTTTTCTTTTCTTTTCTTTTCTTTTCTTTTCTTTTCTTTCTTTTACTTACACACTTTCCTGCATGACGGACTGCCATCGACTCCTTGTTATGTTCGTAGCTATCGCTTGGTCTCACGCTGTTAGTAAGATAGTAAGGGACTTCTGTCTTGGTGCGTGACAGTGGATAAGTGTGGCGAACAGAAATTCGCGAAATACTGAGCAACAAATACTCTTAGGAAGAGCTACATACTCTGTGATTTACGAACTTTACCGTACATATGAAAATGCGTTTATTGTTTCATTTGACAGACGCCATACGATGCTTGCCCAGTTTCATTATTCAAACTTTAATAAATATATCAGTTTTTAATGCTCCAGTGCGTTTTCGTTAATTACAGTTTGCCGACAATCAACAGAGTCACAAAGAAAAAAAATCCAGATATACTACGAGGTAAAACCACTCGTAACAAACAAATGAGTAACCGAACGATTCTCTACAGTGATCTCGCATAAGCATTTCGCTTTTTCTTCATATGTATAATGCTTTTCACGATTTTGCGCGTTTCCGTCAGTAACTGCAAATATAGTCTGTAAGAAAATATTATGAAAACAATATATTACATATATGCAATGAAAAGTAATGCCTAATGACATAAGGCAGCTTCCTCGCATTTCGAGCTTCATTTAAATAGCATTATTTTAAGAGAGTATTACTGCTGTTAAATATGTCGCGTAACGCAACGTTAATGCCAGTATGGATGCAACAGGGAGAGGATTGTATAAGCGAGTATATTAAGTAATGCGGTAAAGTTCAAAGGTAATAGAGAATATAGCCTTTTCTGAGAGAACTAAGTGTTCTACATCCCACAGTACACTGAGGTATCTGCCAACCACAATCACTCACCTCAGGCCACCACAGTACTGATGAAACACGTTGAAGACTCTATCACCACTAAATTGCATCATAAGTGATACAATCAAAACACTTTTACATATATGGCAATGCTCCTAAGTCATATACACTGAAGAGCCAAAGAAACTGGGACACCTCCCTAACATCGTGTAAAGCCCCCGTGAGTACACGGAAGTACCGCAACTCGACGTGGCATGGCTCGACTAATGTCTGAGGTTAGAATTACATTAACACCTTCAGCTGCTGATGGGCTTTGATATATATAAACGAGCACAGGTGAAAATGTGTGCCCCGACCGGGACTCGAACCCGGGATCTCCTGCTTACATGAAGGACGCTCTATCCCGGTCGGGCACACATTTCCACCAGTCCCCGTTGCTATACGTCAACGCCCGTCAGCAGCTCAAGGTATTAATACAATCGTAATTTCGTTCTAGACGGCCTCAGGTCAGCAATTGTGTCCGTTCTTTTGGACGAGAGTCGTCCGACCATGCAACATATTTCCAGTCACCAATAGTCCAATATCGGTGTTGAAGGGCCTAGTGCAGGCGTAAAGCTTTGTGTCGTGCAGTTATCAAGGATACACGAGTGGGCTTTCAGCTCCGAAAGCCCATATCGATGATGTTTCGTTAAATGATTCGGACGCAGCGATGTGGGACACTTGATATTTTACCGGATTCCTGATATTCACGGTTCACTACACATACATCCTCACTTCGTCGCTACTTTGGAGATGCTGTGTCCCATAGCTCGTGCGCCTACTATAACATCACGTTCAAACTCACTTAAATCTTGATAACCTGTCATTGTAGCAGTAGTAATGGATCTAACAACTGAGCGTGTCACCTGTTCTCTTATATTACCGTTGCCGACCGCAGCGCCGTATTCAGCCTGTATTTGAATACGCATGCCTATACCAGTCTGTTTGGCGCCTCAGTGCATATTATTTAGTATTACCGAAGAGTATTTATTGCTCCATATTTCGCGGATTTTGCCTACTTCACTCAGCCACTACCACGTACCGCGACCAAACTAACATGGTAACTGCATTCATAATATCCTTAATGAGATATACGTCTGTGTGCATCTCATATCTAGACCGCTACGCATGGGTGTTCTCATGCCACACATTCTGACTCGGGCAACGATCTGGATGAGAAAAACTGGCGATACCTGCAAGAAAATGACCCAGGTTCCGAGCCAGAACCACAATTCCACAACGAGGCAGCTTTCATCGCATAACCTGGTGGCTGGGATTTGTTGCAGCTGCGGTGTTCATTCCTTCGTATGGGCCATTACTGTGGAGTAACACTTGTAAGCAGCAACAATCTGATGTAATGAAAGTTTACTTTATTACTGGCGCTTCCTGGCAGATTAAAACTGTGTGCCGGACCGAGACTCGAACTCGTGATATTTGCCTCACGGCGTTCTCTGCCGTCTGAGCTACCCAAGCACGACTCACGACCCGTCCTCACAGCTTCAATTGTACCTTCCTAAATTCACCGAAGCTCTTCTGCGAGCGTTGCAGAACTGGCTCTCCTGGAAGAAAGGATTTTGTAGAGACATGGCTTAGCCACAGCCTGGTGGATATTTCCAGATTGATATTGGGTACTTTATTACTGTTTAATTAAACAGCTTCATTAAACAACGAAAAAGTAACTCACATTATATGAGCTGAATCACTAAGATTAAACTGCGTAATAACAGCAGCGCCGTCATTCACTAATGAACATGAAAAATATCAGTTCTGCAGAAGTATGTAAAGATCCTTACGAAAATTCCAATAGAGTTTCAGATTCTCAAGATAAGAAGGCTACACACAGCCCGCTACACTGGCCATACTAATGTAAAAGTTGATTCCTTATTTCCCTCGCAAAGTCCAAAACATCCCCACCACGCCTGAGGTTTTGCGGACCTCCTACCACGCCGTGCGTCAGCGCCGGCACGGAGACCTGTCTCTGAACTAACAGAGCGCTCCATTAATTCGGGCTGAAACACGCCACCACTCTCCAGGACAGGTGCAAGACCCACCCGTGGCTGGCGATAAGTCGCACGGAGACGTGGTGTGGATGTTTTACCAAATAGGCGCGCCTCCACTGACGGAACAGTTTCTGTCAACCTGCAGACTACAGGGCCCCTCATCATACAAGATACTTCCAGTCAGCGTTTGGTGTTAGGAAGCCTTCCAAATTTCGTATATACTCTACACTCGACACTCAAAATTATGTTTGAGAACATTTTTCATATTATCCCCACTATTTGTAGTTAAAGAAAGAAAATGATTACAGTGCTTCAAAAAGTAATATTTGCAGTAAACTGAAAAACGTATTGATTTAATTTTACATATTTTAAAAGAAGAAATGTTGAATTTTCTCGCGCGGAGTACGAGAGACTGGCGCGGCTATATGCGCACTGTTTTGACAGACAGGTGGAGCTGAGCTAGATAGGAGCTGGCGTGTATAGCTGGCTGTCTAACGAGCAGGCGATAACCGTGATACTGGCGGAATGTGTGCGCCACTTAGAAAGCGAGTGTCGTAATGACTGCAAGTCTAGTATACAGGCACGTTAATGCAAGTGCTTTTTCCAAGGGAGGGTGGTCTTCCCTGGCCCTCGCGACGTGTGACGGTGCCTCACGCCGCAAATTCTGAGATCGCAAGCTATTAGGATGGTGCATAAGATCGCAGCGTTTTCTTCTGTATATTAATATTGTTATAGGTTTTGGATTTTACAAGGAGTGTTATACGTCATTGGTCCCTTACCTGCATTTGTCGTAGATCCCTCGCCCAGCGCGAAGTTCCAAGCGACTGGAAAAAAAGCGCAGATGACTCCAGTATATAGAGAGGTAAGGAAACGGACCCGTAAAATTAGAGACCAATATCCCAAACTTCTGATTGCTGCAGACTCCCTGTACACATTCTCAGTTCGATTATAATAGACTTACGTGAGGCTAAGCAACATACGTCGACGAATCAACATGGCTTTAGGAAGCATCGTAAGTGCGAAACTCAGCTTGCCCTTTCCTCACGTGACATACTGAGAACTATGTACGAAGGGCAACAGGCAGATTCCATATTTCTAGATTTCCGGAAAGAATTTGACATCGTGCCCCATTGCAGATTGTTAAAGAAACTACGAGCATATCGTATAAGTTCACAGATATGTGAATGGCTCGAAAACTTCTTGAAAAATAGTACGCAGTATGTTGTCCTCGATGGTGAGGGTTCATCAGAGACAACGAAATGTGATAGAACGGCTGTTGTTCTTTATACAGGGCGAGGCCATCTAAATGTTCAATACATTAGCTCCGAGGAACAAATGGCAGTTTACTGAAATGTCCAGTCCTAGTTGCTTCTGGTAAAATATGTCAAAAGCTGGGGATAGTGAATTTTACGGGTAATTAAGGAAAGTATTAAATTGATGGGGGTGTTGAAGTAATGACAATTTAATAATTATACTTTGCTAACTTCCAGCATTCTGAAAGGCATTGTAGTGTCTCGAGAATTTCGGGGTAAATTCTAGAGACCCTCGTATTTCCACCGTCTTGAACACGGGTTATTTTAGAGACGAGTGTGGTATAGTAGAATGTATCTACTGCACCACAATTATGTGTGTGCAGGACGGACATGTATGGGACGGATGATAGGCGCGTGCAGGTAGTCGCCGATCCTGGCTAACAAGGGGAAGGCCTCAGACACGGCCAACCGATTCAGCTCAAATTTGGCAGGTTGCTTGTGTAGAACCTAAAATGAAATACTCCAAGATCTTTTGGGTCAACACCCCCGCGATTTTGAGAAAATCAACCCTAAAGGTTTTGACGAGCAACGGACTCAGAATTAGAGCGATCGATAGGTAATTGTAAATAGAGCATTTTTCATCATCAGGTATGGGGTCCGCAAACGCAAACTTTTCCAAAAATTGAGGAAAGAAACTTTTACAATTGTCGCTCCTGTACCCACTTGGTAAACGCTTTTCGCCGACAGCGGCGATAGCGGAACAGCTAAGGTAACTAACTGGCTGGGAATCGGAGAACCCTAGCGGATGTTATTATTTTCGTTTGTATTTTTCCATATCTCAATTGATAGGGATAGGATGGTTAATAAGGTAAGTAAATTAATAAAGAATGATAATAATAAAGTAGGCAAACTAATGACCCCAACGCCGTTGGTTAGTAAAATATTAAACTTTTAAGGCTTGTCACATGACCACAACTACGACTAACAAGGGGAGGCCGCCAATTGTGAAATTCAGATTCGATCCCTACTGCGCATAATAAAAGCACATGGCCAGAGGTGTAATGTGGCAAAGCACCAAGATGCACTTCTCAGCCGTTGTCGAGAAAATCGACAGTTAAAAGAAACCGTTGCGGTGAAATACTCTCTACGATTGATAGTTTTCTACAGCGTCGTGGATCAGCGGTAAACGCTCGGGTTCGTAATCCGAAGGTGGCCGGATCGAACAGCCGGCACGGTAGCTTAGCGCGTTCGGTCAGTGTGTTAGCTGCCGTCTGTAATAAAAAAACTGAGTTAATGGATCAACGACGAACTGAAACGGGTGTCTTGCGATGTCTGCCCCGAGCAGATACAATGAACAAAAATGAAATAAAAAAAATAAAAAAATCAATGGAACGCCTAACCAACTAATTAGCAGCATAAGCAGTGCAGGGTATATGAAGCGTTTTGGGAGAGGCGGAAAAATAAAAAAAAAAAATCTCGCGCCATGCAACATTTTTTATTATTAGTGTTTTGTAATTCATATATGAATTGCTTACACATGTTGGTGAAGGCGGATCGCTGTCCAATTGTACCGCCTCAATTTTTCCGTTTGTTTAACAGGGTGTACCAAAGCTCTCACGTCCGCACTGATTTTCGACGATGTTATAAGTTGCGCTAGGGACCGAACCTACCTTCTTTCGAAGTTGGCAGGCAACTACGCTGTTATGCGGCGGCTCGTTTCGGCCTATTCAACATCTGTCCTTCGAGTGTAACGAGCGAGTAACGGAGTTTATATTTCATACCTGCCACAGCAAATTTGTGTACGTGGGGTTTGTATTCTAATTCGAACGTTTGATTTACGCTATACGTATTCGTTTCGGAATATCGTTTTTACGTCTTCCGTTAACTATACTTGGTTAACATTATGAAGACAATTAATAACATTAATGAAATACAACTTTGTTTGCGGAAAGGGTTAATAAGGTAACCTTATTAACTTTGTTTGAAGTTGCCAGTTTTTCCACGACAAACGACTTTCAACAACTTATTATATGCATAATTGTTGCAACTGATTGCTGGGAATTATATATATATTGTGTGTATGTACAAACATTTGAATTACAAAAAACAAATACTAAAAAAAAATGGTTGCATGGCGCGAGATTCGAACCGGCGAACTTCGGAATTACGAACCCGAACCCGAGAGCTTACCGCTGCGCCACAACGCTGTAGAAAACTATCAATCGTAGTGAGTATTTCACGCCGGTTTCTTTTAACTGTCGATTTTCTCGACAGCGGCTGAGAAGTACATCTTGGTGCTTTCCCACACAGCACCTCTGGCTATGAGCTTTTATTATGCGCAGTATGAATTGAATCTGAATTTCACAATTGGCGGCCTCCCCTTGTAAGAGTGCTTCGAATTCCTCACGAGGGATCACAGACAGCCAACCGCGCGACGCTTGTTTACAGCGAGGCACGGGGCAGAATGCACGCGGGGAGAGTTATGTTGTCCCGGTTGCCTCTTCGTCATATCATAGTTGTGAATCTGGAAGAGAGAAGGTGTCCAGCACGAGACTTATAGACGTAAATCGGAAAGAGTTGTTTTCCGTCATTAGGCTGCCGTGATCCTGGCGGATACAGTAGTGATTTTTCCATCATTAATGTGCCGAATGAAATAAGTTTCGTGAATGAATACAGTGTTATTCTGTAAGTAACATATGACGAGTGTTGTATGTAGTTTGTAGAAATTAGCTCGTCTGTTTATGCCGTAGTAACTAGTTATTATTTGTTGTCATATCTTTCAGGTGCATAATCTGAGTAACGGAGGATGTACACCCTTCGACTAGCGTTGTAATATATAGTTGGGAGCCTGTCACAGACGATGGCAAGCGGGAAGTTACCGTCACTGTGTTTTGGTTTGCAAAATACAGATGCATTATCAACGCACTACCGGAAGCAGCCAGGTCTGTTTCTCGGCGTTCCAGTTTGATAAGAACGGCTATGGTCGAGAGATTTTTGGTGGTGACGAACGAAATGACTTTTCTTGATACTGAGGTAGTATACCATGAAGACGAAGCAGAAGGTGATTCAGTGGAAGATATCCCGACTAGTGAATCCCTAAATTGTCATAACACTTCAGAAATCTCCACTTCTCTGGGAATATGTGCTTCATCCGTTCCCGATGAGTATCACGAACCGGTTACTAAACGACTTAACTACAGCTCTATACCCCTTGAAGTAGAAGTTAAGGCGGTAGCGCTAGCCAGGAATCATCCAAATTTGAACTTACAAACACTGCAAAAGAATGGAGCAACAACAGCCCTGGAACGGAAGAAGGACTTGAAATTGTGGGAAAGTGATATCGTTAAAGGAGGGACAAGATAGGACAAATACCAGGCGATAAATATGTGGACTTACGACCGATTTGTCGAATCTTGTTGACGTAACGAGAATGTAACAGCGACAATACTTCAGGAGTGGGCTGCAGGTGCAGCGCTTCAATATACGGCCAACAAGGATTCTACGTCTGCTGCATCATTATCTTGGGCAAAAAATTTCAGATCGGGGTATAAAATTCGTCAACGGCGAGTCACTAAATACGTCTCTCATAAGGAGGTACAAAATATAGAAGATATACAGAAAGTGGGAGCTCTTTTCAACAGGCAAACGGCGTCACTTATGACCGGTTTTAATAGTGATTACGTGATCAACACCGGTAATACAGGATGCGAGTATTGGGTGAACATTCGACGCACGTTATCGCATAAGGGAGAAAAACGAATCCTTGTCGCAGTTGGAAGTAAAAACCTACTAACACATTCGTACACGGCGCAACATTTACAAGAAACGAATGTTACATTTGGTCCTCAGGTTATAGAAGAGGTCAACCGTTTAACCGACTCGTTGAAAAATGTTTACATTACCTTCTCCAAACTGACGAATGCGATTTACAGAACATTTCTTGAGAATGTTTTAAAACCATACGTTCCCGATAGCAAGTTTTTTCTAGTAGTGGATTCCTGGAGTGGACAAAGTAATGCTATATTATATGACACAATGATTATAGTTGGCGAGGGTCAGCCGACGTGCACGGTAAAAGTAATACCGCCCAACTGTACACCTGTGTACCAGCCGTGTGATGTTGATTTCTATCGCCAGGTTAAAAACTTTATTTCCAGGCTTCAGGATTGCAGTGTGCTTCTGGAAACCCAGCGGGAATTGGACAACCGCACGGATACAATAACTATTTACAACATAATTCATATCCAACTTTCAGCATCGATTTTTCACGCAATGATATCGTATGCGTGGTACGCATCAAAATTAATTCCCGAAAAAGACATTTTTAAATGTAAACCAAGTTTGTTTTCCGCCTACTCTTGGGAAGGAACAGTGTAGCTTTCGAAAGATTGCATTCATTAGATGTTCTTGGTGCCGTGAGTATATTTGTTTCAAATTTTTATGTGACAAGTACCACCCATCTAGTTGTTCGACGAAAAATGAGGACACGTAACAGTGACTGGAAGAGCCATTCTAAAGTGACCTGGAGTAACATTTTAGATGTTTACTACCCCAAGAAGTTTCAGAAATTTATTTACCTACCTTATTTTTATCGTTCCTTATAGATTTACTTACCTTATTAACCCTCCTATTCCTATCAATTGAGATATGGAAAAGTACAAAGGAAAATAATAACATCCACTGGGTTTCCTCGCGATTCGAACCCGGGTTCTCAGATTCCCAGCCAATTACCTTGGCTGTTGCGCTTTCAGTGCTGTCGGCAAAAACCGTTTAAAAAGTTGGAACAGAAGCGACAGTTGTAAAACTTTCTTTCCTCGATTTCTGGAATAGTATGCGTTTTCGGATACCATAGCTGATGATGAAAAATGCTCTGTTTACAGTTATCTATCGATCCCGCCAATTTTGAGTCGATTGCTCTTCATAACTTTTAGGGGTGATTTTTTCAATAACGCGGCGGTGTTGACCTAAAATATCTTAGATTCCTCCGTTTTAAGTTGTACACAAGCGACCTGCCAAATTTGAGCCGAATCGGTTGGCCATGTCTGAGGCCTTCCATTTGTAAGGAGTTACACGTCCAGCTCAAGGAACAAACGCGCCGTCTCAGTGCGATGTCAAACATTATTTGTGAATATTTGAATGTTGTTGAAAGAGAAGAAGGAACAATTACTTATTCATTCTTTCTCTTACTTTTGTAAGGTCCAGACGGTTGTCTTGTTAAATTTTGTGAGATTTGTAGACTGTATTTATGGAAAAATGAATGTGATAGTTTCTGACGGACCAGAAGGTTCCGAGCTTGCGAAAAATGTTTTGTTGTTGTTGTTGTTGTGGTCTTCAGTCCTGAGATTGGTTTGCTGCAGCTCTCCACGCTACTCTGTCCTGTGCAAGCTTCTTCATCTCCCAGATCCTACTGAAACCTACGTCCTTCTGAATCTGCTTAGTGTATTCACATCTTGGTCTCCCTCTACGATTTTTACCATCCACGCTGCCCTCAAATGCTAAATTTGTGATCCGTTGATGCCTCAAAACATGTCCTACCAACGGATCCCTTCTTCTAGTTAAGTTGTGCTACAAATTGCTCTTTTCCCCAATTCTATTCAATACCTCCTCATTAGGTACGTAATCTATCCACCTTATTTTTAGCATTCTTCTGTAGCACCACATTTCGAAAGATTCTATTCTATTCTTGTCCAAACTATTTATCATACATGTTTCACTTCCATACATGACTACACTCCATACTTTCAGAAACGATTTCCTGATACATAAATCTATACTCAATGTTAACAAATTTCTCTTCTTCAGAAATGGTTACCTTGCCATTGCCAGTCTACATTTTATATCCGCTCTACTTCGAACATCATCTGTTATTTTACTTCCTAAATAGCAAAACTCCTTTACTACTTTAAGCGTCTCATTTCCTAATCTAATTCCCTCAGCATCACCCGATTTAATTTGACTACATTCCATTATCCTCGTTTTGCTTTTGTTGATGTTCGTCTTATATCCTCCTTTCAAGACACTGTCCATTCCGTTCAACTGCTCTTCCAGGTCCTTTGCTGTCTCTGACAGAATTACAATGTCATCGGCGAACCTCAAAGTTTTTACTTCTTCTCCATGAATTTTAATACCTACTCCGAATTTTTCTTTTGTTTCCTTTACTGCTTGCTCAATATACAGATTAAATAACATCGGGGAGAGGCTACAACCCTGTCTCACTCCTTTCCCAACCACTGCTTCCCTTTCATGCCCCTCGACTCTTATGACTGCCATCTAGTTTCTGTACAAATTGTAAATAGCCTCTCGCTCTCTGTATTTTATCCCTGCCACCTTCAGAATTTGAAAGAGAGTATTCCAGTCAACATTGTCAAAAGCTTTCTCCAAGTCTACAAATGCTAGAAACGTAGGTTTGCCTTTTCTTAATCTTTCTTCTAAGATAAGTCATAAGGTCAGTACTGCCTCACGTGTTCCAACATTTCTACGGAATCCAAACTGATCCTCCCTGAAGTCCGCATTTACCAGTTTTTCCATTCGTCTGTTAAGAATGCGCGTTAGTATTTTGCAGCTGTGACTTATTAAACTGATAGTTAGGTAATTTTCACATCTGTCAGCACCTGCTTTCTTTGGGATTGGAATTATTGTATTCTTTATTTAGTCTGAGGGTATTACGCCTGTCTCATATATCTTGCTCACCAGCTGGTAGAGTTTTGTCATGACTGGCTCTACCAAGGCTGTCAGTAGTTCTAATGGAATGTTGTCTACTCCTGGGGCCTTGTTTCGACTCAGGTCTTTCAGTGCTCTGTCAAATTCTTCAAGCAGTATCTTATCTCCCATTTCATCTTCATCTACATCCTCTTCCATTTCCATAATATTGTCCTCAAGTACATCGCCGTTGTATAGACCCTCTATATACTCCTTCCATCTTTCTGCCTTTCCTTCTTTGCTTAAAACTGGGTTTCCATCTGAGCTCTTGATCTTCATACAAGTGGTTCTCTTTTTTCCAAAGGTCTCTTTAATTTTCCTGTAGGCAATATCTATCTTACCCCTAGTGAGATAAGCCTCTACATCCTTACATTTGCCCTCTAGCCATCCCTGCTTAGCCATTTTCACTTCCTGTCAATCTCATTTTTGAGACCTTTTGTATTCCTTTTTGCCTCCGTCATTTACTGCATTTTTATCAATTAAATTCAATATTTCTTCTGTTACCCAAGGATTTCTAGCAGCTCTCGTCATTTTACTTACTTTATCCTCTGCTGCCTTCAATACTACATCCCTCAGAGCTACCCATTCTTCTTTTGCTGTGTTTCTTTCCCCCATTCCTGCCAATTGTTCCCTTATGCTCTCCTTCAAACTCGGTACAACCTATGGTTCTTTCAGCTTATCCAGATCCCATGTCCTTAAATTCCCACCTTTTTGCAGTTTCTTCAGTTTTAATCTACAGGTCATAACCAATAGATTATGGCCAGTGTCCACATCTGCCCCTGGAAATCTACTACAATTAAAAACTTGATTCCTTAATCTCTGTCTTACCATTAAATAATCTATCTGATACCTTTTAGTATCTCCAGGATTCTTCCATGTATACAACCTTCTTTTATGATTCTTCAACCAAGTGTTAGCTATGATTAAGTTATGCTCTGTGCAAAATTCTACCAGACAGCTTCCTCTTTCATTTCTTAGCCCCAATCCATATTCACCCACTATGTTTCCTTCTCTCCCTTTTCCTACTGACGAATTCCAGTCACCAATGACTATTACATTTTCGTCTCCCTTCACTACCTGAATAATTTCTTTTATCTCATCATACATTTCATCAATTTCTTCATCATCTGCAAAGCTAGTTGGCATATAAATTATACTACTCTAGTAGGCATGGGCTTTGTGTCTATCTTGGCCACAATAATGCGTTCACTATGCTGGTTGTAGTAGCTTACCCACACTCTTATTTTTTTATTCATTATTAAACCTACTCCTGCATTACCGCTATTTGATTTTGTATTTATAGCCCTATATTCACCTGACCAAAAATCTTGTTCCTCCTGCACAGAACTTCACTAATTCCCACTATATCTAACTTTAACCTATCCATTTCCCTTTTTAAATTTTCTAACCTACCTGCCCGATTGAGGGATCTAACATTCCATGCTCCGATCCGTTTTCTTTCTCCTAATAATGACGTCCTCCTGAGTAGTCCCTGCCTGGAGATACAAATGGCGGACTATTTTACCTCCAGAATATTTTACCCAAGAGGACGCCATTATCATTTAATCATACAGTAAAGCTGCATGTCCTCAGGAGAAATTACGGCTGTAATTTCCCCTTGCATTCAGCCTTTCCCAGTACCAGCACAACAAGGCCGTTTTGGTTAATGTTGCAAGGCCAGATCAGTCAATCATCCAGACTGTTGCCCCTGCAACTACTGAAAAAGCTGCTGCCCCTCTTCAGGAACCACATGTTTGTCTGGCCTCTCAACAGATACCCCTCGTTGTGGTTACACCTACGGTACGGCCATCTGTATCGCTGAGGCACGCAAGCCTCCCCATCAACGGCAAGGTCCATGGTTCATGAGGGGAAAAATGTTTTAGTTGTATGAAAAGTGTTATGTGTGATAAAAATACAGTGAGATTGAGTTCAAAATATTCTCGAGTGTACGGAGTTATTTTAAAAGTATAAAACGTTTCCTCCAAAGTAGCATCTTATCTTGGGAGAAGAAGTTGTGCAGGACATCACAGCTGGCTATCCTGAAAAGAAGATCGGAGAAGCAACTCCAAGTAAGTTCGATAGCCAAGAGGGAGTGTGAGTCTTGCACACCAGTACCACACTGACACCCTTAATCACCGGAAACTGCCAGAGCATGGCATAAACAGTTGCCTCACTATCTTTCCCCAAATCCCTCAACATGCATTCTAACCTTACATCTGCAGAAATAGCTGCAGTCCACCACATAAGAACTGATCCTGACCTTCTAATCCTACCTGTGGACAAAGGCTCCACCACTGTTGTTTTTAACTGCAAGGATTACCTGGCAGTACGACTCTTCTGGCTGTCAGATACTTCTATCTACAAACCTTGCCACAGCGACCCCATTCCAGTAATCCAGCAAGATCTCCATTCACTACTCAAATCCTTATGCCCACCTCAGACCCTCTCCCTGGAGTCCATGCCTCGGCTCACCTCTCTCACTCCACTAATAAATCCTACCTTCTACATGATTCCTAAAGTCCATAAACCTAGTCACCCAAGACGCCCCATTGTGGCCAGTTACTGAGAGAATTGCTGCTCTCATAGACCAACCCCTACAATCTATTACCCCTAACATACCTTCCTATTTAAAAGATACCAACCATTTCCTCCAGACAGCCAGAGTGGCCGAGTGGTTCTAAGCACTACAGTCTGAAACCGCGCGACCGCTATAGTTGAAGGACCGAATCTTGCCTCGGGCATGGATATGTGTGATGTCATTAGGTTAGTTAGGTTTAAGTAGTTCTAAATTCTGGGGGACTTATGACCTCAGAAGTTAAGTCCCGTAGTGCTCAGAGGCATTTGAACAATTTCCTTCACTGACTCTCCACAGTTCCTGACTCTTTACCACAAAGTGCCATGCTTGTCACTATTGGTGCCACCTCCCTGTACATTAATGTTCCTAATGCCCATAGCCTTCCTGTTATTGAACACTCCCTTTCCCAAAGATTGACAGATTCAAAACCAACAATCTAGTCACCATGACAAGTTTATCCTCACACACAATTTCTTCTGCTTTGGAGGCATTACCCACAAACAAATTCAGGGTATGGCTATGGGCACCCACCAACACCAGCTTTTCTGAATTGTGCAGGTGAGAACTTTCCCTGCAATACATCCGATATTTCTATAACCCTTCTGGTCTCAACCTTCATTAGTCACTGTTCTCATCCATCCCACACCTTCCCTGCACCCGTTCCAGCACTATGCAGCCATTATTCCACCACCACACCCAGTCTTTTTATTTCCCTCCATTTCTGCTACTTCTGCTCCCCTCCCCACCTCTCCCCTGCCCGTGGTCTAACCTGCAGCACTTTACTCTACATCACTACCCACCCTCCCTCCCTGCCCCAGTATCCTCCATACCCCCACCCAGTTGCCACTCCCATCATGCAATGTTGCTATGTGTAAGTGTGTGTGTGTCTGTGTGTGTGTGTGTGTGTGTGAATTGTGAGAGTCGTTGTTGTGTGTATCAGCGACACAGCATCTCTGCTAGATAGTGAGTAGCAGCTTTCTTTCTCGTAATATTGTTACATTCTATCCTGGATTTTCCATTATTTGAATATGTATTATACTAATTCATGAACGAGATAGATGAGCACTTAAAATAAAGGGCCAAAGGGCCAAAATGAAGTCCCTTGGCCTCTTTCAAAACAGAAAGAGCATATATTATTCAAAAAATTTCATGTAGAATGCCCAAGTACAAGAAGACCCTAATATAAGTAAATCTATATTTTTATTTGAATGCTCCTGACAAAGTACCTGATCTGACTATTGTTGTAAGCATACCTGTACTCATTCCATCTATGCTGGGATCAAATGGTTAATTTTCCATACTTGTGTGTGAAGTGTAAATATTCCATTGTACAATTTCCCTGTATAAAACTGATATGCTCAATACTATGTGGAAAATGATTCAAAATCAGTAGCCAATAATCAATTAAATAAAAAAAGTCCATTTGCAGTGTATATGTACAAATTGAGAAAGCTCATTTTTCTTAGTAAAGCCACAAAGACAAGTTTTATGAAATTACACAAGTTTTTTGTACTCAAGTTGATAAGACACACTAATTACATACAGCACCAGCGTTTTTTCATCATAATGGTGCCACTAGGCATTGGGGCTATGGTGTTCTTTGAGAAGGTACTCCACTATTTTCCATTTTTAGATCACCTACAATGCTCAAATATTTCAATATGTGTAAAACCCTAAAAACTATTAACAATACCCTCTAACACAACCAAAGGCCAGATAGAAGGTCAACTGTTACAGGAACTACAAGAAATGGAAAGAACAGAATCCCATTAGTTGTCAACTGCTGGACACTGGGGGTTCTAGATAGTTATTTCCATAGCGGTACAAAAATATTTTCCTCACTCCAGTAACTATTCTCGCCGGAAATGTCACTGGGTTACCTGTAGTGGTAGCGTGTTAAGTGTCAGAGAATGAAACTTAGAGAGAATAATAACAGCTAGAGAAAAATAACAACCTCTGACAGTTATTTCCATTGTCGCTCCAATTGCTTTATTTGTACTAACTGCCCAAACTAATGACCCAAGGGAACTCTAGTACATGTACAATACCTTTAAGTTTGCTCCTATCAGCAACCACTCTGACATTAACTTTATTTAATTTTTGTGCTGAAAGTAGTGAGAGCGCACAAAATAACACATAGTTGTATCAATAGATGGCGCATAGTCTCTGTTATTTCCATGACATGTAGAACCTCTTCCAGATGATATATCCCTCTCTATCATAGCCAGATCTCAGATTAGTTGACGTGAAAGCATAGTATGATCTTCTGTAAACAGGTGGCGGCAAACACTGTTATTTAAGTAACTGCTAGTATCAGATGAGCCCTTATCACAGTAACTGCTACTCCTCAATAATCAGTTACTTCTATCAGTTATGTTATTTTCTTGTCACCTCTAATGTACACCATTACGCCAGGAGATACTGATTTACTGAATACTGGGGAAAACATCTGCAGTAAAATTCATTTTTACAGCCTTATATACACTCCTGGAAATGGAAAAAAGAACACATTGACACTGATGTGTCAGGCCAACCATACTTGCTCCGGACACGCCCCAACATCGTGCATCGTACCTCCAGTGGTGTCGCGACAGGCGTGAATGGAGGGACGAATGGAGACGTGTCATCTTCAGCGATGAGAGTCACTTCTGCCTTGGTGCCAATGATGGTCGTATGCGTGTTTGGCGCCGTGCAGGTGAGCGCCACAATCAGGACTGCATACGACCGAGGCACACAGGGCCAACACCCGGCATCATGGTGTGGGGAGCGATCTCTTACACTGGCTGTACACCTCTGGTGATCGTCGAGGGGACACTGAATAGTGCACGGTACATCCAAACCGTCATCGAACCCATCATTCTACCATTCCTAGGGAACTTGCTGTTCCAACAGGAGAATGCACGTCCGCATGTATCCCGTGCCACCCAACATGCTCTAGAAGGTGTAAGTCAACTATCCTGGCCAGCAAGATCTCCGGATCTGTCCCCCATTGAGCATGTTTGGCACTGGATGAAGCGTCATCTCACACGGTTGCACGTCCTGCACGAACGCTGGTTCAACTGAGGCGCCAGGTGGAAATGGCATGGCAAGCCGTTCCACAGGACTACATCCAGCATCTCTACGATTGTCTCCATGGAAGAATAGCAGCCTGCATTGATGTGAAAGGTGGATATACACTGTACTAGTGCCGACATTGTGCATGCTCTGTAGCCTGTGTCTATGTGCCTGTGGTTCTGTCAGTGTGACCATGTGATGTATCTGACCCCAGGAATGAGTCAATAAAGTTTCCCCTTCCTGGGACAATGAATTCATGGTATTCTTATTTCAATTTCCAGGAGTGTATATATCAAGATAGACGACAAACAATGTCATATAGTTATTAGCCATATCAAGCGAGAACAAATTCCCTCTCGGTCATGCCACTACACTTCATAACTGTATCAAGAAGAAGATTCCATAACCTAAACGGCAGCAGATGTCCAGGGCTGTTAAAATGACAATTTTTGCTGGACCCAGGTTGTATAATCTGAGTTGACAAGTAGCATAAATAATAGTTGAAGGAGACCAAAAGAGTGTTACAATACAGTACAAACATGGACAAAGACAACAGTATGGAGATAGCTACACATTGTATAAAAGTCTCATTCACAGTGATTATAAATTTTATAAAAATCATTCATGCACTTGCAGCTTGTTTGATATTTCACTGTACACATATGGACCAAAAATTCACACAATTCAGAGCAATGATCAGTTAATGATTTCAGATTTCTAATATCAAGGCTATGTTTTTTACTTGTGGTGGCAGGCTGTTCTGTATCTTGGTTAAATGGTGCCATTGTTCATTGTTTGGACATGGAGTTTCCTATCTAATACAAAGTGTGTTTAAATGATGATAATATAATAATAATCCTTTGAGTTATTTTCTCTTTGTCTTTTTTATGTGTTTTTTCTGTGTTTCTTCGCTCTGTTTGTATTTTGTCTTCATTGTTGTCCCGTGGTTGTAATTGTAAATTGTGTGAAGTAACGAGTTGAAATTATTTATCCTAAATAAGTGTTATTTTCTTATCAAGTGGTCATGGACCCAGGTGCCAGGTGTTACAGTACAACAAATAAAGGTGGAAAAAATTAATCCAGTACCTAATTTAGAGTCATGGCTCAAGAAGAGGAGGAATACAAGGTACTGTTGTTTAATGGGTAGAACTTTAGCAACTGAAAATTTAGGACTGAAATACTTCTATGTGAGCTGGAAGTGAGTTTTGTCTGAAAGAGATACATGGACATGGCTGAGACAGCTGAATGGCAAAACCGATAAGAAGTGTAAGTCTCAAGTAATCCAAAGAATTTCACAAAGTTGCTTGGAGTAGGCCTACACCAAAAATAAGAAATACATTAATTCAAACATTTGAGCTGAAAGGTATGGCTTTTATTAAGAACGGCCTTTAAAGTTTACTGCAAATGACAATAACTCTTGAAATTAATTTTTTGGAGTTTCGTAAGTTAATGGGTAATTTGAAGGATCGGATGATAATATTGGAGGAACTGATATAGTATGCGGTTACTTACAAACAATTCCACCAGAATCATAAGTAGTTGTTACTGCTCTGAATACCTTCTCAAGTGAGGAATTGGAACCCGATTTCTTAAAGGGTAGATTACTAGACAAAGAAGCAAAACTTAATAATTCTAAAGGTAACAACTGGACAGTAAATGAATTGCCATCGTCGACAGCATCTGACAGAAAGGTAAAATGATGTATTCAGAGACAACCAAGTCTCAAGCTATGTATGATGCAGCCAAAGCTTTGTCTAAAAATAAGATTTTGGTTGATACTGTGGATGCTAGGAGTTGTCATTTTTTACTTTGTAGTTCACTGTTGCTATATGAGTTCACATATTGTCATTTTGAAGTATAGAGATAATGAGTGGAGGTTTGGACACTAGAAAATGGAGTGCCTAGTGGAGAAATCTAAACATTTCTGATGTATTCTTCTATTACAGTTCAATAGGAATGACAGCTACGGAGGCAGTCAGAAACATTCACGCCACATGTGGGAGGGGGATAATTCCATGAGACAGATCATGGCAAGAATGCGGTTTTCTCGTTTTAAGAAGGATCATTTTGACATAAGTGATTCAGCACATTCAGGAAGACAGTCGAAGTTTCATAAAGATTGTTTAAACACATTAACCCACAATAATCAATGTCAGCAAACTCGAGAACTGGCAAATGTTATTAACTGTGATCATTCTACCATTGTGCGACATTTGCATGCAATGGAGAAGTTTGAAAAAATTTACCACATGCTCTAAGCCGAAAACACATAAATCAGCAGGTGAATGTATGTGCTTTTCTCATTGTTCGTGATTAATTTGCTTGAAAGCAACGTTGACCATTCCTAACTTGTATCGTTATAGCCTTATAGGTGACAAGAAATGGTGTCTTTATCCTAAGATCATAAGGAAAAGAAAAGAATGGTTGCCCCCAAACAAAGCAGCAACTCCCCATATAAAAGCCTGCATGCATCCATAATATTATGCATCTAGTTGAACAGTGATGGTGTGGTGTAGTACAGATTGCTTCCCTGAGATGTAACCATCACTGATGATATTTATTGTCAGTAACTGAGACATCTTGTGGACGCAATTTGAGGACAACGACCAGGCAGACTGCGAAAAGTGATGCTACTCCACGATAACGCCCGCGCCCATTCTGCTAGACTGACCAAAAACTTTATACTAGAGTTGGGTTGGGAGGTCATTCTGCACTCACCTTATTCAACTGATCTTGCACCCTCAGTTTTTCCTGCTCCCTATCGAACAAACTTCAAGCTAAGCTTTGCCGGATGCAAAAGGTTCTCCTACCATGGCTCGGCGAGTTCTTCACCTCAAAACCACTCGATGTCTACAGTCATGGAATCAAAAAGTTATCTCAGCATTGACAGACTGTTGTAAATAGTGAAGGAGAATAATTATGGATGAGTAGGGTGTGTATGTGTATCTGTTGTGTTTTTCAAACGTACAGAAAAACGCAACAAACTTATGTATCAACCCAATATATGTGTTACAGACGTGGGAAACAATGCCATTATTGGGGAAAAATACAATGTTAGATTGCCACAAACGCATAGAAGTATAGTTCTGCAAATTTAGCTAAATCTCTCCAAAAAATAAACAGAAATGAAAGTAACCTTTCTTTCTCAGCTGTTACTGGAAATTTTCCAGGTGGCAAAGTGGATTGGTTTCTAGATTTGAGGGTAACAGGATATTTAGTTAATTAATCTGTTCTTTGATGGATGTGAACAAACTGGTGAATCAAATAAGAATAAAGGTTGGAGAAATTTATGTTGAAAGCATAGTTTGTGGACTGGAATTTCAAATTAAAACTAAAAGGTGCTCTTCTAGTGTCAGGTTCACTAAATAATTAATTGTCAGTGCATAAACTATAAATGGCTGGAGGATGCTTGTTTTTAAAAATTCAGCGGGTTCAATTCAAAAGTGTGATAGCTATAGCTGCAGCTCACAGAAATGATTCAATTGTGTATATACACACACTAACAAGGGGAGTGCGAGGGTTGGGAAATGAAGTTAAGAGTGGGATGGCATGTGTTGGCAGCACTACCCCATAGAGTTACAACGCCCCAGCCATACGGCCAGATGGCTAGCCACTCACGAGAAAAACACTCCGAAACTTTCAGTCCTACAGTATATAATACCCATGTGTCTGCTCACTGAACTGTATGGCACAGTGGTCGATACAATATTGGTAACAATTCTTGCTTCGTATTTCCAAAGTATGTATTTGCTGAAAATCAGTAGATTTAAAAGTGACAACGGTCATGAGTATATTTGCAAAGTCAATTACGAAATGGAGTGGCAGAGCGACTAAATCATACTGTCATTGAAAAGGCTCATTGCACAATTTTTGGACGCGAAGTTTGAAAGCAATTTTAGTCAAAAGTTACTGGCAGATACTTTTATCATTAACCATAGTTATACTTCAGTTTTAGATGCAGAAATTCTAGAAATGCTATCGGATGGAAGAAAGCCAAATTTGAACAAATATGACTTTGGGTGTGTTGCATAGTGGCACATTCCAAGGAAAGTATTGAAAAGGAACTATCCCATTAAAATGTTTCGTGACTGGAAACTGTCTAATTAGCCACAGAATATGGTGTGCCAAGCAACACAAGGTTGTATTTGGGAGAGATGTAATTTTTGAAAAAGATATGTTTCTATTTGAAGGTGAAAGCAGTGATGATTGGATCTTGAAGAAGACCATTCAAGTGAACAATGTAATTCAGAACATTCTTCAGTTTCCTCAAAGTTAGTTCTGTTTTGAAGTCCTTGATTTTGTGCAAACTGTTGAAGGGAACTCAAGGCCCACGATGTCAGAAGAAGTGGAAGCGAGCAGAAACTTTGTGGAAAAGCAATAGAATAACAAGAAAATTTAGATTTTTCAAGGATTATGCAGTGTTTCCCTTGAATGCAAAAACATTCGTGGGAAAACTTACCTCAGAAGTCTGAAGACGTTCAGGTAAGGCATCATGAAGGAGATGTAGGAGAAGAATGGAAAAAAAAATTAAGGAAAAATTGGACTCTCAGTCATCTAATGGAACTTTGACTTATGGACCACTTACAGCAAATAAAAGTATCACTGACAGTAAGAGGATGTTCAAAGTAAAAATAGACATGTCTGGAAATATTGAAAGACATATGACTATACTCCACTTGCTCAATTCACAACACTAAGAATGCTCCTTTGTGTGGTGAAGGAACATAATTCATTTATGGAACAAACAGATGTACAAAATTGATTCCTGCATTGAGACCTGGTGTAAAGATTAAGAAAAGGCTTGTATGCAAACTAAAAAAAAAAAAAAACTTTTGACAGTTTTATGAAGGAAATCATGTTTCGACAACCCAAAATTGGCAGATGTCTCTATGTTGAAAGCATTGATGATCATTATACTCAATTTGCTTCCATATGTAGATAATATTCCAGCTGGATGTAATAGTAAAAAAAAAAAGTCACCTACATTAAGAACTAGTTAAAATGTCGAATGTGAGAACTCGGAGAACCAAAATCATTCCTCAGAATAAATATGCAGAGCAACAGTGGCAAAATGTTTCTTTGTCACTATGTTCATCTTGAATACTTATTGAAAAGATTCAACATGGAAGACTGTAAACACTGAGAACATCGATGGAAGTCAAATGCAGTGGAGATGCTTGTGGTCAAATGGATGAATTTAAACCAGATGGACAATTACTGTGTTTTTCAATGTATATAATGACAGCTATGACCAGACGAAGTGCATCACTTAACTATTTTAGTAGACAGCAAAATAAACCAACAGAATTAGAGTAGAAATTTTTGAAATGAATTCTTTGATATATTAAAGGAACACTTGATGTTGGCCTGTGATACAAAAAGGAAATTTTAAATGCTATTACTGCTATGTTGATTCTGACTGTGTTATGTTGTAGAGCTTCTATCTTCTTCACTTTCTTATAGTTTTTTGTTTGAAAATACTGTTTCTTGTGACAAGGAGACAGATGAGTTTCACTATGAAATAGAAGCAGAATATCCAGCTTCGTCGACAGCTATGACAGACACCCCATGGCTTAAGCATCTTCTTGAAGAATCTGTCAATTACGGAAGTGGGAACATAGATGACTGAAGCATGTGGATGTGAAATCCTTTCTATACAAGAGCTATACAACAAAGGCCATCTGAATGTTCAATACATTAGCTCCGAGGAACAAATGGCCCATATTTTACCAAAAGTAGCTAAGAGTGCACGTTTCAATAGACTGTGTTAAAAGCTGGGGATAGTGAATTTTATGGGCAATTTAGGAAATTATTAAATTGATTGGGGGGGGGGGGGGGGGTGTTGAAGTAATGACAATTTAATAATTATACTTTTCTAACTTCCAGCATTCTGGAAGGCATTGTAATGTCTAAGGAATTTCGGAGTAAATTCTAGAGACCCTCGTATTTCCACCGTCTTGAACACGCGTTATTTTAGAGATGAGTAGATCTGTGTCTACTACACCACAGTTATGTGTGTGCAGGACGGACGTGTATGGGACGGATGATCGGCGTGGGCAGGTAGTCGGAATAAACGCGCCGTACTCCATGCGACATGAAACATTACTGTGTGAACATTTGAATGTTGTTGAAAGAAGAGAAGGGACAATTACGAATGTAAGAGAAAGAATCAATAAGTAAGGTCTAGACAGTTGTCTTGTTAAACTTTTTGAGATTTGTAGACTGTATTTATGGAAAAATTAATGTGATAGTTTTCATACAACTAAAACATTTTTTGTAAGCTTGGAACCTTCCGGTCTGTCAGAAACTGTTGTGTGTGATGAAAATACAGTGAGATTGAGTTTTAAAATAACTCTGTACACTCGAGAATATTTTAAAGTATAAAAAATTTCCTCCATGTAGCATCCTATATTCAGAGAAGAAGTCGTGCAGGACATCACAGCTGGCTATCCTGAAAAGATGATCGGCGAAACAACTCCAAGTAAGTTTGATAGCCAAGAGGGAGTGTGAGTCTTGCACACCAGTACCACACTGACACCCTTAATCACCGGAAACCACCAGAGCATGTCAGAAAAAACACTATGGTTTACCAAATTATGCAATAAATTGCAGAGAACTGTCAAAGTAGAAATATTAATTGGTTTTACTTCATTACTATGCACCAATTAATGCAGAGTAATGTCGGAGGCAGCCACTGCCAGGTACGTTGGAAATGTGAGATGGTCTATGGACAGCTGATTCCAAGTGAGAAAGGACAACCATGTCAGACAAAGCCCTGAATTCAAATTTGTGTCCTAAGCTAACCACAACCCCATGATGTGAAATGCATCAGAGAGAATAGCAATCAACAATCTGTGCAGATTTAAAAATCGCACTTGCTTTGTTTATGGTGGTTAAAGCTAACCTCTATGAAGCAACTCGAGACGGACACACACACATTAACAATTATTTCCACATTATAGGTGACACAGGCAGATTCCAGGAGAAAAAAAAATGACAGAAAGAAAAATAAGGGTAAATAAAACAAACAATAATATCAAAAATTACATGTAAACGAATTAATTGAATAAAAATAATAATCAAATTTTTTGATCGGATTTATAAATTGTAAAAAAGTTTCATTTGTCGTTTTTTGATCCAACAACCTTCTACATCATGTTTATATGATAACCATTGCGCTAGGCCCCAACACAGGTATGTAGCTGGTGCATTAGTTTGCATACTTTTTCTATAGGTTTAATAAACATAACAGAGACTTCAGCGTACAATAATATATCATCCTTCAGTGCTTACAATGGACAGCAAACATTGGGGAAATTTTCTATCCTGCGAAATGTAAATGGCATGGTTTTCTGGGGAAGAATTCATTGAGTCATGTTCAGAACACTTTTTTAATCTGAAAGGGAAGTTCCATGAAAGTTATTTGATAGAGAGTGGAAAAGGCTCAAATCTGAGGCACAAGATCAGGTGAATAAGGTGGGTGTGACATGACATCCCAACCCAACTTTTGCTAGACTGACAAAAAAATACTGTACGGAATGCAGGCAGGCTCTTTCATGGATCAGTATTGCTTCACTTGGACTTCCTGGTTGCTGTTCTTAGACTGTATAAGCAAGACATCTTTTCTGTTGACAGAAAATGTCAGCAATGACCGTTACATCTTGCGGAAGCAATTCATAATACCATTAGCGGAAAATTTCAGCACAGAATCTAGGTGCGCGTGGGTTTGAATCAGGTCATGTGTTGGGAGCAGCGGTGGCCTGAGGGCCACGGGTGACCAGTACATCCACCTTCATCCCTTGGTCAGGCAGAGCAGGCCTAATGGGGCGGAGTAAGTCGCAAGGCGCTACTCATCGCTGGGTGGTGACCGGGAGAGCGGCGGCCAAGTTCCGTTGGCAGGCAGCCTTGATAACAACAGCAGTGTCATCGGCATACCAGGAGTCTGCTGAGCCGGCTGGACTTGCAGGACATTGGGCGGGCAGCACGCTGACACTACGCTTCACCATCAAATACTGTAAATTAGCTGAATAAAGCAATGTTACTGAATACTGCTGTATCACTCTGCACTGCCTCTCAAAATTCTTGAACTTGCTCGGCCTCCTGACGAAATACGGTGTGGTGGGTCCCAGCTTCTGGTCTGCCATGTGGAGTCCCGGGTTTGACCCCTAACCCCACCACAATTGTAATGTTCAGTATTTCATGAGCCGCTTGATGATGAGCAAATAGAGATAGATATGGCCACCAACTGATTTTTGCGATTTTCACTTCGGACATGCGGTACTCATACACCTCATTTTGTAACCTTTCTGTTGCATGCAAAATTTGCACAGTGGTGGAATTATCATGATCATCAATGACCCAGATCTTGAATACACTGGCATGCATCACTGTGGATTAATCTTTCCATGATCTTCAGGAAGGCCTTCGCATTTTTATGAACTTAGTGGGTCACTAATGTGAAAATGGTCCTCCTTTAAATGAGAAAACCATATTCTTGCTGTGCTCTGATGAATAGCATTATCCCCACATATGGTGCAGATGTTTCTGGCTGCCTTCACTGCTGTCACCCCTCTACTGAACTCAAGAAGAAAATGTTCAGATTATTCCATTTGGCACTCCACTTTCTAGCGTCCACAGCTCCACTCACTATCTCCAAATGGAAAAATGTAAACTGAGATAGCAACAGTGAACCACAAATTAAAATGGCAATTGATAAAGAAACCCGTAGCAACATGCGAAACGAAAATGCTATTAACTTGTGTGTGAACCTTATACGTGTCAAAGTGTATGAAAAAGCTGATAGTTATACATATGTTACATAATTGGGCATAAGGTGTTTGACACACAATAAATAAAGGTTTTGAGTTTGATAATTTAATGTTTTTTTCAATTGGGATTAACAAAAAGATAGATGTGTTCTCAGTGGAAAGTGAAAAGCTGCTGTATCACATATATACCTAGTATATGACAAAGTAGTTGAGAGGAAAAGTAACAAATTAAAGGAAACTTCTGTATTCTCGGTACTACTTCATGATTTCAAAATGAGTGGTGCACAACTCTATTGATAAGAACAAACTGGATAACAACATTTCCGTGTGTAACAGCAAATGAGGTCTTAATGAACAGTCTGTAGTTAATCTTAAGTTTGTATCAGAGAAAGCACATTATTATATGTTAATATAACATAGAGGGAAGGTATGACTCTGTGAAAGGCACAGTAAGAGTGACAGAATGGAAAGTAGTAGGAAACCCATGTATCAAGTAAAACTTAAATATGCTATGTAGACACTTTTGACACAGAAAGAGATATAGTTCCAATTTTTAAGTTCAGTGAACCCCATTTTATGTATGGAAGTGAGGGGGACATAGACGGACCCATAGGAGGGATGGTGTTACCTGGGGTCAGGTGGATACATAGAGGAAATTACCTATACTATTTTTGTATGGAGGTATAAAAGAAGGGACAATATCATCTCAAAAATAATATATGTACACAGTGTCTGTCCAAAAATTGAGTTGTAAATGTTGGTGCTACAAATATCTTAAGCTGCAATGTGATGTTGTGTCACAATAATGACATAGTCTCCAAAATAGTCAAAAGTAAAGAGACTTAGCTGGAAAATGACAAGTCAACCTGTACAGAGACACCATTTAATATCTGTCACAAATCAGAGTTGAAGTAACGTAGTGCAGTACAGAGCCCAGCATCAGCATGTGACTCCCTATGGTAAAGAACAGTTAAACTACTTCCACCAAAACATGGTTATAAACTATGTCCTTACGAATTAATTACATACTATTACACTTAACTGGAAATGTTATAAGTGTGATCAATCTTAACAAGAGCTTGAAATGCATGTATTATCTCTCACGCCGAGGAACGACATTCGTAATTGTTAAAAACATATTTTAAGTAATCAGTAAGTGTGGGTCAACCAACCGTGTGTGCCCTTTGTCGTGTATGTATAGATTTGTGAAAAGTGGAGTTAACTCATTAAGATCAGCAAGGCACAGCAGTGTTTGTGCTTCCACCCTGCTGTGGAGGTCCACCTGTGGGTTGAAGTCATGGCTTGGCAGTGTCTTTGAACTCGAGGAGAAAATGGACACTGGCGACAATGATCCAGAAACTTTTCTGTCACAGCAAGATTGAATGAGAGCTCCTGTTATGAGCCTGGCCACACCTACATACATATTCCACCAGCAGCTGTAGTGTGCATGTACCCTGTACCACTACTAGTCATTCCCTTTCCTCTTCCACTCGCATAAAGAGTGAGGTAGAAATGAATATCTATATGCGTCTGTGTAAGCCCCAGTATCTTATAGCTTATCTTTATAATTCATATGCAAAATGTATGCTGCTGGCAGTAGAATCATTCTGCATTCGGCTTTAGATGCCAGTTCTCTAAATTTCTCTATACAGTGTTCCTTAAAGAGAATATTGCTTTCTCTCCAGGGATTCCCATACAAGTTCCCAAAGCATCTATGTACAACTTACATGTCATTTGAAAATACCGTTAACACATCCTTCTCTCTCTCTCTCTCTCTCTCTCTCTCTCTCTCTCTCTCTCTCTCTCTCTCTGTCTGTCTGTCTCTCTCTCTCTCTCTCTCTCTCTCTCTCTCTCTCTCTCTCTCTCTCTCACACACACACACACACACACACACACAACCTCAATCATCTGCTAACAGAAATAAAATTACATGGCCAGAAGTATTGGAACTGCACAGCAGGTCCACTGCATCAAGAAAGTACAAAGTGCAGCAGCAAATTTAAAGATCTATTCACAGCAAATGAGAGACAAGAGTGTTACTATGGAACGGTGGGTTTCCTATGGATTTCCGTGAATACTACTACAGGTTGTTGAATGGAGATGTGGAACGTGCGCTGCCTAAACCAGACATAAGTACAGAGAGATGACAAACCAAAGATTCTGTGTGAGAGCTCCCACAGTTGTTTCTATAGGTATTTTGAAGCAATAAATTTCAACGGGCACCAGTATATTTGATTTACCTGTTGCACCAATCTGAAAAATCCAATAAATATTTCTCACTGTGGAACAATGAATGGTAAATGGTTATCAATCTCATACCCTAATATTTGTGTTTTGGAACAGATGAGACAGTATGCCATGCACTTGTGACCACCCACTTTCTGGGAGAGCATGGTGAAAGCATCATTAAGAATGGGACTTTAAACCCTAGTATACCTTTCTGTTTACATCATTAGGCCTTCACAGTTTTCCTGTCGATGGCATGGAATAAACTGCAAGTTCCTCTTTTTCAGTTTGCGAAAGCCACAAGATTTTACATACCACTTAAAATTTAGAAAATGGTGCCTTAACATGATAAAGAGTCACTCCCTAAACGAATGTGATAATTAGCGTACCCTAAATACGAGTGTAAATTTACTTACCACAACAGGGCTTATTTATTGCGTCCGAGTGTTACTTAGGAGTAACAATTGTTTCTACACAATCAGAACAAGATTATGAAATTTTTAGAAATGTTTTTCAGATTTACTTGCCCCTTAAGGTTTTAGGGAGAAATCAAGCTTTTAACAGCTTCTCTGTTATTGACAGGACCTGCCTGTTGAACCGCACACTGTCATCCTCTGTATGTAAAAAACTGTCACAGTGTTACTGGCAGAGCTAACTCTCTTAACTGAGTATGGAAGAAGCTCCCAAATGCTCAAGCTATCTGTGCACCCTCATGCGGGAATAGGAGAAAATTATCCCATAATGCTGTCACAAAAGAAATTTTGATTATTGGAAAATTCTGTTCTAATGTAGTGTATAACCACTCAGATACAACCATCTCAGTGTTGTGTATTTGATAACAGCACTTGCCACCATTATCTTTCTTCCCAATTCCAAATTTTATGGACAAAAATGTTGCAAGAGTTTGTTTTACATCTTGAGGTTGCTTCCTGACTACCACATCAAATTAATAAACACTGCCAGAGATGAAATAAGTTATATGTGAGATATCCTTAGGGAGATGAATTAAAATACCTATACATGTCAAACATATTTTTATTTCTTTCTGGGTGAAGGCATAGCCGCTTACACTATAATCCAACAACATTGTTAACATCCACTTTCCGCAACAGGCAATAAAGATATAAAAATAGATGATGTATATAAATCAAGAATTTGCTTTTATAAGAGATCAGTAACAAAATAATGGTAAGTGGCCATAAAATTGTAAATCAGCGTCAACATATTACAATGACTTACAAAAAACACTGCGAGTGACAGTAGGGGATAACTTTAATAATGTATTTCAGGATAGTTAGTAATATTCTTTAATGTTCAGAACATACTAACAGTGAAACAACATACTAAACTTAAACAACATATTAAACACAAACAACTTTTTTTTTTACAATTATAACTTTGAAAACTAAATTACAAACAAGTGTTAGGCAATGCTATACATAAATTCGAGATAAAAATGGCTATACTGACAAGGATTCAGATGAGGCATTAAAGAAATGATACACTGGTGTATTTAGCATCCAAATGAATACAGAATTCCATCAAATGAACAATTCAATCATATCATTTAATTTTACTTTATTGTTGCAGCAACATATGTGCACACCAAAAATTTAATGAATAAAGCAGAAATTTGTATTAAGCAGTCTTGCTTCAGGTGGTAATGCAGTCATCATTGCACTGATTAACAATCAACTTATCTAACAGAATAAATAAATAATTACAAATTTACTGTCCAGTGAATAGACTATTATAATAGTTGTTCATGTCATCGACATCGTTATCATCGCCATTAATACTGTTCACTGTGCTGTGTGTTATTTATATAATGTTATAACTTAACTGGGTCAAAGAGCACTTTGTGACACATTTGATGCTGTAGAATTAAATACTCTGAAACCCTTGATGGATGTTCTCAAAAAGAAGTACATGCCACATATGCACAGCCTTTATTGCCACTACTTTAGAGGCAGTCTTGGATAAGGTAGTGGTAAGCTGTCAAGTTACAGTTCACAGTGCCGCAAACGTATGTTGGCTACCCATGTCTTGTGCTGCATAAGAAGGGCTTTGATGCACATACAGATTCATATCCATATAAAATTTGAGAACTGTTGTTCATGGGTGGAGTGAGGATGGGTCTGTGTAGGACCAATTTTCTCTTGGAAAGGAAACTGAAGCCTCTTCACAAGTGACATGTTACCCACTGCACCTGCAAAGGGAGGTACAAAGAACAGGGTGTGGTAGACAGTGTGATAGCAGTACAGATTGATCCAGGAGTCTAAGAAATATGGAATGTCCAGTACAGCTAGGAACAGATCGTAATCCTGGTGGCTGCACACCTATCAAGAGAAATTCTTGCACCCCAGAGATGGTCATCCACTCAAGAATGTTTTCATCTCCACGCCAGTCCCATTGTAGCACTAGTCCCATCGTCAAATCAGCCCCATCGTAGCACTAGTTATGCTGTTACATCCAGAAACATCATAGAAATGACGTTTCTGATTATCACAGAATGTCATTAGCTCTGATAGTATTGTTAACATGCGAATACAGAGCTCATTTGTTTTACACAAAAGTAGTATTGTTTTGACTTCTCCTATATGATGCATACAAATATAAAGTAACCAAGCAAAACTGAAGCTAACACAGCTAACATTTACAGCATTAAGTATCAGGTACCAGCAAGGCATCTTTACACTTAAAAATGCCTGCAGAAATCAGTGTACAGTATGAAAGGAAAGAATGTCTTTAAACATTAATCTGAATGTTACTAAGTTTACATTTAATTTTGAATATTTTAAGATAATTGTGCATCAACTATTTTAATTATTATCATAAATTATAACTGTCTGTTTGGAATTGTGTTGACCCAAACTTAAGTTTCCTAGCGAACAATAAACATTTACATACATAATGTATAAACAGGTTACTATATAACATGAATAAAAGTACTTACGTAACTAGAAACATTCTAGATTAAGGAATAATCATTATGTCAACATGACAAATTACTATCAAGCAGTTACAACTTTTACAAGCAGCATAATGGCAGATTTCTATAGTGATGTTTGCTACATACAGAATGTAAACATCAAAGGTAATTATAAGTTTAAGGTAGAAGATCAATTTTCAACATTTGGTAAATACAACTTCAGTTATAGCTGAGCAGTCTAAATATGCACATAGTGCAAACTTCACATCATCCTCTGTAAGTCATTCATTTTACATTATTGTTTGCACAACATACTAATATGTAGCATCTCTGTCCCAAATAATCCCACCACAAACCTCATAGTTTGGGCAATTACATAATATCAGACTAAATAACAATATTTTTGGCTTATACAGAACAAAGCAGTTATCTCACAAACAGCTGTATTCACATGATCTGAGTAAATGTCAGTTTTGTCCGACTCATGTTTCAAGATAAACAAAACAACAGCCAGTATTTTCTACAAAGGAATAAAACTGCACCATAAATTTTTTGAATGCATTAAAACCCTAATATTAAAAAAAATGAAGCATACCTCTCAAATAGTTAATACTAAAAAGTCCATGATTATTTATGTAACATCAAGCAGGCATTGAAAAAATTATTATTATTTAATTAGAAATAATGTGAAATTCTGCACCCAGGGTCTGTGATGGGTAATTTCCATACTTCATCCAATTTTGTCATCTTAACATTGTGGTGAGCTGATGACTCTGCTTTTTCAAATGGGCTAAAGAGACAACACAAAGAATACAAGGGGATGCTAAAAGTATTGTCAAGGTACTTAAGACAGCTGAAATGCAGTGCCCAAACTACAAATATTTGCTCACCCAGTGTGTATTTATCCGACACAAACTGTATTTTTTTTTTTTTTACGTAAATTGTAAACTTGTTTGGCAATGTGTATAAAAAATTGTACAAAACACTTCAAAATTAACAGCAGATCATCATCATCTACAACTGTAAAAGATGTTATTGCTGTATGTATGGATTAGTTAATTAAAATACTGTTTCCTCTTTCAATTAACATGACATATGTAATATTTCATAAACATTCTATGGTTGAATAAAGTAACTTACTAATATTTTCTGCACAATTTCGACTTTAAGCCCATAGATGCACACTAAATACTGCAACATAACATAGTACATAAAACCAAAACCATTGGGCTGGATCTCTAAAAACTGAGGAGTACACAGTACTGATTGTGACAATTGCATCAGATTTTATCTTGGTCTGACTGGCAGCAACTTCAAGATATCTTAAATAAAAGGATGCTTTTAGACTAAAAACATTTAACTACATCTGCAACTGCCACTCACATGGCTCAATATAGATACAGCATTTCAAACACTAAAGATAATCTACAAACAAAATATACAACTAACTTATGGAGGAAAATGGGTACCTTAAAATAACTAGAAATATGCATTCACACCTTCAATTCATCTCAGTAAATTCTAAATGAGCAACTACAGCTGGCTAACAAACAATCCTGAAAATGTTCATTGCACTTTTCACACAAATTAAACATGATTGGTCTGTGTTAGGACTCTGAACAAGGGTATCCTTATTCCACTAGCTGCCCAACTTAACATCCATTGAAGAATATTGTCAGGGACCAAAATCAAAACACATGCCATTGCTTCTCGAGAGTAGCCTGATAAATCTTCTTGTTAATTTCTCCTATGACATGCTACAATTAGAGTTCCTCACTTGTAAGAAGTGCACTTTTCTGGACAAAGCATTTTTCTGTTATTTAGATTTGTATCGTCCACACATTCTTTACTTAACATACAGTAGATGAGATGTTTCCTTGTTGAGAAATGAGTGATATCGTTGGTCAGTGGATAGACTTTTCACTGTAAGCAAAATCATTACATGTGAAGTACTTGTCAAAGGCTGCAACTGATGAAAAATACTGTGAAGTGTGTGCACAACACAGTGGATTGTTTAGAATAAGTGCATTGTCTATAATTCTTAACTCTTCGTGTGTCATGCTGAAAATGCTTAAGGACCAAAGAAAGCCTAAATGATACCGACAAAACAAATCGAGGGTATGTAAGTATTTCATTTTATATTTTATCAAATACACGTATATTAGCACATTGTTGCAATTACTTAAAAAAAGTAAGTAAATAAAATAAAAACCTGTAGACAGACATAATAGCTTGAGACTGGTAATGGCATTTAAATAAATACTTTTAGAAGTACTCATGGTTGGTTGCATTCTTAATCAACATTTGTTCACAGCTGATGAGTTCAGAAAGATCCAGAATGGATAACAGACCATTAAAATTATATGCTAAGCTGACAACAGCCAATGATTCAACATTACATATTTATAAAAGCATTTCAACCCTCAGAGAAATTTTGAAGTGAAATTATCTATAAAACATGATAAACTGAACTGTACATTTAACTATGTGGGCCCGAATAGTATGGAAACAAATGTGTACCCAGTAACTCAGATCCATAAGGGAATGCATCACATATCCTGTGACTATCTACATACTGCAAATAATAATGGTGTACAGGCATTTTTCCATATTATAAAAAGTTTTTACATCTATTTATCATGTTTTATGTTATTAAATTACAGGAAAATTGAAAACAACTCTGTGGGCAGCTACTGACAGGTTATGTATACAGAGATGCATGCTGAACTGATTACAAAAAATGCATTATTAAATACTTTTTATTGTATGCAGGCCTGCAAGGGACTGCAAGTGCTTCATGTGGATCAACTCAGTTTCATATAAGCATCATTTCATTATTCTGGAAGAAAAAAACATCGGGACAGTGGAAGTTTTATAAAACTTAACGAAACAAACCAGGACCAGAAATGAGAAAAATCAGTAAAAAGTAGTAAATAGTGTTATGATGATGAAACTTTCCAAAATATTACTAATGTTAACAGTTTAATTCCATTACCCACAGACATTCTTGAATTCATTCACAAATTACTGTAACTATTGTCACTGATAAGCTTATTAAGCAAACGACTTCATTGACATGAATGTTCATAAATATCCAGAAGCTTATTAGCAAGAAAAACAGATATAAAAGACTGAAGGTGACACTGTCAAAAGGGTGCAACAGTAAAGAACTGACTTATTTGTAACTACAGATTCTTTAATTTTTTGTATTTTCATTAAATACGCCACCAGCTTGTTCCCCTATCCAGGCGTTTTGCTATTTCATACTTCAAATATCTGTATCTGTGCTTACAAACATATCAATTCTTTACCATTGGATCGTTTTGACAACTTCACTTTCAGTTCTTTATATCAATTTTTCCCATGGATAATAAGTTTCAGGGCTACTCAAAATTCATGCAGGTTCAAGATCCGTGCCAACATAGTTGAGGGCAAAAGCTAGTGGATATTAAGAGAAGAATTGGAATGCCCAAGCCTTCAGAAATAAGAGTAAATTATTTACAGACAGACACCTTAGTATACAAAGAGGAAGGACAGTGACTTGGATCATTTTAAATTATAGTTGCCAGGAATGGACTTTGTAGAAACAGGAAAAAATATACAGAAGCATTAGGAATGTGAAGTTGCAGAAAATCTGCTACAACATCCTGGGTCGGAAGAAGATATTTTTCCCATTTGGTTGCAGTTGCTGCTCACTGTTAACCCATTGTGATACAGATTTTCTGGACACACAACTTGGTGTTTTTTCAGGCTTTTTCACTTTAAATGTGTTTTTAGTGACACTTTTACATTTCATTACGTCTCTAATAGTTTTACGTCTCTATATCATGCTAATTTTCTTTCACCCCAAGATGTTCATAAACACTGCCCGGCTAAGAAATTGAAATTCACAGAAAGAAAAGAAATGCCATGGGTTCAGTCGGTATGTGATGTTACTTTAGTGATTACAAAATTGAGTCAGATTTACAAAGAACTTGGCAGTATGAGCTCACTTATCAATATGACATGCACCCAATTGCCCTTCTTGCATACACTTGTTTGTTTGGGAGGGTGTCATAAGGCCACTAGATTCCTTCCTCGGGCAAGCTGGCCTCAAACTGTTGTAATGGTCCACAATATTCTGGATACTGACACTGGGGCAGAGTTTACGTCCAAGCTCGTGCCACATATGCTCTGCAGGGAACATATCTAAGGATTTTGCTGACTATGGGAGCAGCTAATACCATGCATACAATTGATACATACACATGTCACTATGTGGATGAGCATTGTTGTGTTGGAAATAACATCACGATACTGTCATACAAGATGTAACACGAGGATTATCGACATCTGAATGATTGTTGTTCCGTCACAGTTCCCTCAATCACTATCAACTGCAACCTACATTCATAACCATTTGCTGGCCATACTGTGCCTTTCCAAAACGTTTGAAGAATGGAATGTCCCCCAAGCTGCCACCACACGTGCTGACAGTGGTCATCGGGGATAGTGCAGAACCGTGATTCAACACTGAACACAATGTGACACCTCTCATCAGTAGTCTACCCGATGGTGCTCACACCTCTTGTATACCCTCCACCATCAACACTAGTGGCCTTTCTACTTTTGCTGAGAACCACTGCTCTAATTGTTTACATGCCCGCTAATAGTTTGTACTTGTACAAAGTTACACTGTTATGGGTGCTTTATTTCCTTTTTCCAGACACTGCATACGAGGTGTGATCAAAAAGTTACAGGAATTTAATTCTGTCGGCTGTATACATTTTTGTTCTTTTCTTGTTAGTACACGTGTTCCTGATGTACCGTACATATATTTACATCTATTTTCAGTATTTAGTTCATTGTTGACAGTGGAAAAGGAGGTCTTTGTTTTTGAGTGCTCAGAGAATTTTTACTTTCGAAAAAGATGGATCTAAGATTCTAAATAAAATTTTGTTTAAAAATGGAACAAAGTGCAGTATCGCATTGGAAACATCGAATGTGGCTTTTGGCAACTCTACTATGAGTACAAGAGTTTACAAGTGGTACAAATGTTTCAAAGATGATTGAGAAGATGTTGAAAATGACTACTGCAATTACTGGCGACAATGTGGTAGGAGCGAAGTAAATTGTGGTAACCACAACCAACAGCAAGAATGGCTTGGGCTGTGGATAGGAGCCGCCAGGCAGGGAAGACGCCAGCGGTGGAGCACGCACCACAAGGTAAACACAGGACAAGTCGGACGACAGACCAATGACACCTGACAACAACCAACCGCTACCGACTATAGGCGACACAAGGAGGAAGAGATAAACAACAGAGGCTTGTGGACACCAAACACCAAACGTAAATCCACTCGGAACCAGAGGCAGGCAAATGTCAACAACGAGCAACAATCAGAATGCACTACAACCGAGATAGAAACAAAACCCAGAGCGAGTACCAGACTGGCTGGACTAGGGCAGAGCGGGTCCCTATTACGAAACCGGAGAGAGCGGCTATTGGCCACTGTCTGCATGTGGCTTTCACTGTGACATAGATTAAGGCTTTCTGCCTGAAAGTGAGGAGAGATTTAATTAGGTGAAAAATGAATTAGTTACTTACATTATATCCTTTATTTCTCATCAACTGAGTTTGCACATGTTCCCCGTGTGCTAAATATAATGCATAAATATGAATTATGTTCACTGGAAGCTCAGATGTAACTAAAGAAGATCTACGTAGTTAGTGTGTGTGTGTGTGTCTGTCTGTGTGTGTGTGTGTGTGTGTGTGTGTGTGTGTGTGTGTGTGTGTGTGTGTGTGTGAAGCTTGATTTCAACTTGCAATGGTACAGAATATAAAATACAATGGCCAAGTTGCCCTGCCTTACCACACAGACATAGGACACTCATTTACAGAAGGAAATGGCTTTCACTCAAATCATTTTTCAATGTCGGCCACTGTGGAAGACATGTTCTACAACAAACACATTATTAATGATATGCAGAAAAACCTGCATATTCATTCCAGTGGCAGGAAAATGTATCTCCTGGAGCGGATAGATATACATTTATAAATGAAAAATAACAAAATGTATACCACCAGAAAAAGAATGGTTTACCAGTCACACCTGATTCTACTGACTCTTTTAGACCTTTTGTAAAGTTACAGAATTTTTAATACTGCAGTTTACCACAATAGCATTGTCTGTGTTTTCACGTCGACTAAAGATCTTATTCTTTCCCAAACCCATAACGATTCTCAACTCTCAACTGCTTCAATCCTGTATATGAACATGAGGAATTAGAGCACAGCAGAAAGGCCTTTTGAAGTACATTACTTGACACACATTTCCTCAGACAGGTCCTATAATAATTTAAGTTAAATAGTGACAAAAGTTGGAGACTGTGGCTGAAATTCACGACATTCTAGTTCAATCCCAAGGAAACATGTACGCCAGGTTAGTGCTGTTTCCTCTAAATACACGAGCTACAACAAATACTTTCTCGATGACTAATATTCAGTGTTTTATCAAGAATGAAAACACATGTTACATGAAAGATAGAAAATACTACGAAGCTACTCACACCACAAGCATTAAATCACCTCCTACTCCTCCTTTCACAAGGTACACTTCAGGAGACAAGCACACATTTACACAACATAGGCTTTCACAGCGACTGTTCACATTAGTCAAAACTTCTGGACTGGCTTGTGGGAGGACGGCACAGTCGATGAATAAAATTATTTCTGACATTTCATCTCCGACTGAGGTAGACATCTTAGGATTGGTTGGTTTTTGGGGGTTAAAGAGACCAGACTGCTACGATCATTGGTCCCTTTTTCTAATACTAAAAACACCCACAGAGAATAAGAACAATCAACAAACGAGAGGACAGATGACACAGAATGAGAGAAACTGAGACAAAGACCAGACAAGAAGAACTAAAATCATACGGAGAGTGACGGTGGGTGGCCGACCATAGAAACAGAAAAGGAAAAGACAACCACCGAGAAACACATTAAAAAAAGCAGACTAAAATTGTAGCCCATAGGCCAGAATCAACACAAAAACACACACATTTACATTAAGCGATAAAATCCCCCTGCCCGAATAAAATGCAAAACTAAGTCTGCTATGGAACAGTCATAAGTTAAAAGCGCAGAGAGCATTTCAGCCATCGCAAAAGTCTGCCTGAGCACAGTTAAAAGGGCGCACTACAACCGAATATGGACCACTGTCAAGGAAGCCCCACAACGACAAAGAGGTGGATCCTCACAACACAGGAAATAACTATGCATCAGTCAGGTGTGGCCAATGCGGAGACGACAAAGGATGACTGAGTCCCTGCGATGGCTCGCATGGATGACCACCACACAGTCATCGTCTCCTTGTTATGACGGAGTTTGTTTGGCATGGGCAGGTTGCGCCAATCACTGTAACATAAATCTAAAACTTTTTGGCGTAATATTGCCCGCAAATCAGTCTCCGGGAGGCTAATTTCCAGAGATGCTTTACTGGTGGCCTCTTTCGCCAGGCAGTCAACAGTTTCATTGCAAGCTATCTCAACATAGCCTGGGTTCCAAACAAAGACAACAGATCCGCCGCAACGGGCAAGATTATGCAGGGACAACTGGATAGCCATCACCAGATGAGAATGAGGGAAACACTGGTCAAGAGCTGGTAAACCGCTCAGGTAATCGCCACAGATAATGAAGGACTCACCTGAGCAGGAGCGGAGATACTCTAGAGCTCGAAAGATGGTGACCACGTCAGCAGTGTAAAAACTGCAGCCAGCCGGTAATGAAACTTGTTCACAATGGTCCACTAGAGTTAGGGCATAACCGACATGACCAGCAACCATCAAACCAACAGTGTAGACAATGCCAGAGCCGTGATACGTGGCTAAGATGGAATAAAAGTGGTGGCGCAAGGCCTCCTCAATGGCATCACTTTGTTAGTATGATTAGTACACAAACACAATCATTACATTTCTTTTATGGAGTTTGTTTGTTGGAATGGTTACTACAAAGCCAAAATCATTGCATTTCATTCATTACCCTATGTATGGTTACTACAATCATTACATTTCATCCATTACCTGATGTGACATATTTCTGAGGGAAGAATCATGGCATTTCATCTATCACCCTATGTGAAATATTTCTGAGAAAAGCTACAGAAAGGTCCTCCCTCATTTGCGTTTGTTTTTTGGTATGGTTACTACAAAGCCAGAATCATCGCATTTCATCTATAACCCTATGTGATGTATTTAGGAGAGAAGGTGCAGAATGCTAAAGACTGATAGTTGGTATGATTAGTACGCAACGCTACGTGAAGTATTTCTGAGAGAAGGTGCAGAAAGCTCCTCCATCACTTTCTTCTGATTGTTGGTATGATTAGTACACAGACACAATCATTGCATTTCATCCATTACCTGATGTGAAGTATTTCTGACGGGAAGCTACAGCAAGCTCCTCCCTCATTTGCGTTTGATTGTTGGTATAGTTACTACAAAGCCAGAATCATCGCATTTCATATATTACCCTATGTGAAATATTACTCAGAAAAGCTACAGTAAGCTCCTCCCTGATTTGTGTTTGTTTGTTGGTATGGTTACTACAAAGATAAAATAATTGCATTTCACCTATTGTCCTATATGAAGTATTTCTGAGAGATGCTGCAAAACCCTCCTCCCTCACTTGCATCTGTTTGTTGGAATAATTAGTACACAGACACAATCCTTATATTTCATCCATTCCCTGATGTGAAGTATTTCTGAGGGAAGCTACAGAAAGCTCCTCCCTCATTTGCGTTTGTTTGTTGGTATGGTTACTAGAAAGCCAGAATCATCGCATTTCATCTATTACAATATGTTATTTATTTCAGAGAGAAGCTGCAGAAAGCTCTTCATTCACATACATCTGTTTGTTGGTATGATTAGTACGTATACACAAACATTGCATTTCATCCACTACCTGATGTGAAGTATTTCTGAGGGAAGCTAATGAAAGCTCCTCCCTCATTTGCGTTTGATTGTTGGTATGGATACTACAAAGATAGAATCATTGGATTTCATCTATTACCCTATGTGAAATATTTCTTAGAAAAGCTACAGAAAGCTCCTCCCTCATTTGTGTTTGTTTGTTGGTATGGTTACTACAAAGCACGAATAATTGCATTTCATCTATTCCCCTATATGAAGTATTTCAGAGAGAAGCTGCAGAAAGCTACTCCCTCACATGCATCTGATTGTTTGTATGATTAGTACACAGACACAATCATTACATTTTATCCATTACTTAAAGTGAATTATTTCTGATGGAACCTGCAGAAAGCTCCTCCCACACTTGCATCTGTTTGTTGTTAAGATTAGTACACAGACACAATCATTACACTCCATCCAATACCTGACGTGAAATATTTCTGAGGGAAGCTACAGAAAGCTCCTCTCTCAGTTGCGTTTGTTTGTTGGTATGGTTACCACAAAGCCAGAATCATCGCATTTCATTTATTTCCATATAAGAAGTATTTCTGAGGTAAGCTACAGAAAGCTCAAGCGCCATTTGCGTTTGTTTGTTGGTATGGTTATTACAAAGCCAGAATCATCGTATTTCTTTTTTTACCCTATGTGATGTATTTGAGAAAAAAGCTGCAGAAAGCTCCTCCCTCACTTGCATCTGTTCTTTGGAATGATTAGTACAGAGACACAATCATTACATTCATCATTACCTGATGTGAAGTATTTCTGAGGGAGGCTGTAGAAAGCTATTCCCTCACTAGCATCTGTTTGTTGTTCTGATCAGTACACAGACACAATTTTTTCATTTCATCCATTACCTGATGTGAAGTATTTCTGAGGAAAGCTATAGAAATAACCTCCCTTAGTTGCGTTTGTTGGTTGGTATTATTACTACAAAGCCAGAATCATTGCATTCCATCTATTACCCCTTGTGATGTATTTCAGAGAGAGACTGCAGAAATCTCCTCCCTCACTTGCATCTGTTTGTTGGTACGATTAGTACACTGACACAATCATTACATTTCGTCCATTACCTGATGTGAAGTATTTCTGAGGGAAGCTACAGAAAGCTCCTCCCTCAATTTCGTTTGTTTGTTGGAATGGTTACTATAAAGCCAGAATCATCGCATTTCATCTATTATCCAATGTGAAATACTTCTGAGATTAGCTACAGAGTGCTACTCCCTCATTTGCGTTTCTTTGTTGGTATGGTTACAACAAAACCAGAATTATTGCATTATATCCATTACCCTACGTGATGTATCTCGGAGAGAAGATACAGAAAGCTCGTCCCACACTTGCACCTCTTTGTTCTTATGATTAGTACACAGACACAATCATTACATTCCATCCATTACCAGATGTGAAATATATCGGAGGGAAGCTACAGAAAGCACCTCCCTCAATTGTGTTTGTTTGTTGGTCTGGTTATTACAAAGCCAGAATTAACGCATCTCATCTATTACCCTATGTGAAGTATTTCTGAGAATAGCTAAAGAAAGCTACTCATTCATTTGCGTTTGTTTTTGGTATGGTTACTACAAAGCCAGAATCATTGCATTTCATCTATTACCCCATGTGATGTATTTCAGAGAGAAGCTGCAGAATCCTTGTACCTCACTTGCACCTGTGTTTTGTTATGATTAGTACACAGACAAAATCATTACATTTCATCCATAACCTGATGTGAAATATTTCTGAGGGAAGCTACAGAAAGCTCTTCCCTCATTTGCATTTGGATGTTGGTTTGGTTACCACAAAACCAGAATCATTGCATTTCATCTATTACTCTATGTAATGTATTTCATATCAAAGCTGCAGAAAGCTCTTCCCTCACTTGCATCTGTTTATGGTATGATTATTACACAGACACAATCACTGCATTTCCTCCATTACCTGATGTGAAGTATTTCTGAGGGGGGCTACAGGAAGCTCCTAACTCAGTTGTGTTTCTTTGTTGGTATTATTACTACAAATCCAGGATCATCGCATTTCATCCATTACCGGATGTGAAGTATTTCTGAGATAAGCTACAGAAGGCTCAAGCGTCACTTGCGTTTGTTTGTTGGTATGGTTACTACAAAGCCAGAATCATTGCATTTCATCCATTACCCTATGTATTTCAGCCGAGGAAAGCTCCTTAATCACTTGCATCTGTCTGTTGGAATGATTAGTACACAGACACAATCAGTAGATTTCACCCTTTGCTTGATGTGAAATAGTTCAAATGGAAGCTACAGAAAGCTCCTCCATGACTTGCGTTTGTTTGTTGGTGGGGTTACTACGATGCCAGAATCAACACATTTCATCTATTACCCTATGCGATTTATTTCTGAGAATAGCTACAGAAAGCTCCTGTCTTATATGCGTTTGTTTGTTGCTACCGTTACTACAAAGCCAGAATCATTGCATTTCATCCATTGGGATATGTGATGTATTTCAGCGAGGAGCAGCAGAAAGCTCCTCCCTCACTTGCATTTGTTTGTTGGTATTCTTACTACAAAACCAGAATCATTGCATTTCACTTATTACTCTATGTGATGTATTTCAGGGAGAAGTTGCAGAAAACTCTTCCCTCACTTGCATCTGTTTGTTGCTATTATTAGTACACATACACAAACATTAAATTTCATTTACTAGATGATGTGAAGTATGTCTCAGGGATGCTCTCTAAGCAGCTCCCTTATTTGCATTTGTTTGTTGGTATGGTTACTACAAAGCCAGAATCATCACATTTCATCTATTACCATATATGAGGTATTTCAGAGAGGAGCAGCAGAAAGCTCCTAACTCACTTGCTCTGTATGTTGGTATGATTAGTACACGGACACAATCGTTACATTTTATCCATTATCTGATGTGAGGAATTTCTGAGGGAAGCTACAGAAAAGCTCCTCCCTCATTTGCGTTTGTTTGTTGGTACGGTTACTGCGAAGCCAGAAACATTGTGTTTCATCCATTATCCTATGTGATGTATCTCAGAGAGAAGCTGCAGAGGGCTCGTCCCTTAGTTGCAACTGTTTGTTGTTGTGATTAATACACAGACACAATCATTACACTTCATCCATTACTTGATTTGAAATATATCTGAGGGAATCTGCAGAAAGCATCTCCCTCGTTTGCGTTTGTTTGTTGGTATGATTACTACAGAGCCAGAAACATCGCATTTCGTCCATTACCCCATGTGATGTATATCAGAGAGAAGCTGCAGTATGCTCTTCCCTCACTTGCATATGTTTATGGCAATATTAGTACACAGACAAAATCATTTCATTTCATCCATTACTGGATGTGAAGTATTTCTGAGGGATGCTGTAAAAGCTCCTCGTAATTTTCGTTTGTTTGTTGGTGGGGTTACTACAAAGCCTGAATCATCGTATTTCATCTATTACCCTATGTGATGTATTTCAGAGGGAAGCTGCAGTAAGCTACTTTCTAACTTGCATCGGTTCGTTGGAATGATTACTACAGAAAGCACCTCCCTCATTTGCGTTTGATTGTTGGTATGGTTACTACGAAGCCAGAACCATCACATTTCATCTATTACCCAATGTGAAGTATTTCTGAAAAAAACTGCAGAAAACTCCTCCCTCATTTGTGTTTCTTTGTTGGTATGGTTACTACAAAGTCAGAATCATTGCATTTCATCTATTACCCCATGTGATGTATTTCAGAGAAAAGCTGCAGAAAGCTCATCCCTCATTTGCTTCTGTTTATGGTATGATTAGTACACAGACACAATCATTGCATTCTATCCATTACCTGATGTGAAATATTTCTGAGGGAAACTACAGAAAGCACAACCCTCATTTGCGTTTCATTGTTGGTATGGTTACTACAGAGCCAGAATCATCGCATTTAATCTATTAACCTATGTGATGAATTTCAGAGAAAAGCTGCAGAAAGCTCATTACTCATTTGCATCTGTTTATGGTATGATGAGTACACAGACACAATCATTACATTTCATCCATTACCTGATGTGAAATATTTCTCAGGGGAGCTACAGAAAGCTCCTCTCTCAGTTGCGTTTGTTTGTTGGTAAGGTTACTACAAATATAGTGTCATCGCATTTCATCTATTACCCTATGTGAAATATTTCTAAATAAAACTAAAGGAAGCTCAAGTGTCCTTTGCGTTTGTTTGTTGGTATGGTTACTACAAAGCCAGAATCATCGCAATTCATATATTACTTTATGTGATGTATTTCAGCATGGAGCTGCAGAAACTTCCACCCTCACTTGCATCTGTTTGTTATAATTATTAATACACACACACACTCATTACATAACATCCATTACCTGATGTGAAGTATTTCTGAGGGAAGCTGCAGAAAACTCTTCCCTCACTTGCATCTGTTTATGGTATGATTAGTACACAGACACAATCATTACTTTTCATCCATTACTGGATGTGAAGTATTTATGAGGGAAACTGCAGAAAGCTCATCCCTCACCTACATCTGTTTGTTGATATGATTAGTACACAGACACAATCATTTCATTTCATCCATTACCTGATGTGAAGTATTTCTGAGGGGGGCTACAGCAAGCTCCTCAATCATTTGCGTTTGTTTGTTGGTATTATTACTACAAAGCCAGAATCATCGCATTTCATCTATCACACTATGTGAAGTATTCCTGAGAAAAGCTACAGAAGGCTCAAGTGTCATTTGCGTTTGTTTGTTTTTATGGTTACTACAAAACCAGAATCATCGCATTTCATCCATTATCCTATGTGATGTATCTCAGAGAGAAGCTGAAGAAAGCTTGTGCCTCACTTGCTCCTTTTTTGTTATGATTAGTACACAGACACAATCACTAAATTTCATCCATTACCTGTTGTGAAATATTTCAGAGGGAGGCTACAGAAAGCACAAACCTCATTTGGGTTTCATTTGTTGGTATGGTTACTACAAAGCCAAAATCATCGCATTTCATCTATTACCCCATGTGATGAATTTCTGAGAATAGCTACAGAAAGCTCCCCCCTTATTTGCTTTAGTTTGTTGGTACGGTTATTACAAAGCCAGAATCATCACAATTCATCTATTACTTTATGTGATGTATTTCAGAAAGGATCTGCAGAAAGCTCCTCCCTCACTTGCATTTGTTTGTTATAATGATTAATACACACACACACTCATTACATTACATCCATTACCTGATGTGAAGTATTTCTGCGGGAAGCTGCAGAAAGCACTTCCCTCACTTGCATCTGTTTGTTGTTCTTATCAGTACACAGACACAACCATAACATTTCATCCATTACCTGATGTGAGGTATTTCTGAGGGAATTTACAGAAAGATCTTACCTCAGTTGCATTTGTTGGTTGGTATGGTTACTACAACGCCAGAATCTTTGAATATCATCTATTACTCCATGCGATGTATTTCAGAAAGAGACTGCAGAAATTTTCTCCCTCACTTGCATCTGATTGTTGGTACGATTAGTACACAGACACAATCATTACATTTCATGCATTACCTGATATGAAGTATTTATGAGTGAAATGTGTTTGTTTGTTGGTATGGTTACTACAAATCCAGAATCATCGCATTTCATCTATTACCCTATGTGAAGTATTTCTAAAAAATGCTACAGAAAGCTCAAGTGTCATTTGCGTTTAGTTTGTTGGTATGGTTACTACAAAGCCAGAATCGTTGCATTTCATCTATTACCCTATGTGAAGTATTTCTGAGAATAGATACAAAATGCTCATCCCTCATTTGCCTTAGTTTGTTGGGCTGGTTATTACAAAGCCAGAATCATCTTATTTCATATTTTACCCTATGTGATGTATTTCAGATAGAAGCTGCAGAAAGCTCCTCCCTCATTTGCATCTGTTTGTTGGTATGATTAGTACACAGACACAATGATTACATTTCATCCATTACCTGATGTCAAATAATTCTGAGGGAAGCTACAGAAAACTCCACCCTCATTTGCATTTGTTTGTTAGTATGGCTACTTTAAATCCAGAATCATCACATTTCATCTATTACCCAATGTTAAGTATTTCTAAAGAAATCTACAGAAAGCTCCTCCCTCATTTTCGTTTGTTTGATGTTATAGTTACTACAAAGCCAGAATCATTGTATTTCATCCATTACCCTATGTGATTTATTTCAGCTGATGAAAGCTCCTTCCTCACTTGTATCTGTTTGTTGGAATGATTAGTACACAGACACAATCATTACATTTCACCCATTACCTGATGTGAAGTATTTCTGAGGGAAGCTACAGAAAGCTCCTCCGTCATTTGCGTTTGTTTGTTGGTGTGGTTACTACAAAGCCAGAATCATCACATTTCATCTATTACCCTATGTGATGTATTTCAGAGGGAAGCTGCAGAAAGCTCCTCCCTCACTTGCATCTGTTTGTTGGAATGATTACTACACAGACACAATCATTACATTTCATCCATTACCTGATGTGAAATATTTCTGAGGGAAGCTGCAGAAAGCTTATAACACTATTGTCTGCTGCTGCTGAACCATAACCTTAAAGCAGGTTGTGAAGTAAAACAATATTATTAAAGCAATTATGGTATAATGCAACAGAGCAGTGTTACCCTCTGGGAGGAATTTTGTTGTGTTGACCGTGTTGTACCTAACGGAAGTGGCTTATCGGAAATGAAAGTCAGAATTACGGAAATATTTGAACAGTAATAAACAAAATTTTGCCTATCTGCACTGTTTAACAGGTAAAGAAAACGGTCGCCAGCCTAAGTAGGCAAGAGAATGATTAACATTCTCGTTCAAGAAAATAGTTATTAGTAACTTGAATGGATAAACACAACCTATACATTGTCACATGCGAGAGCAGTATACTCTTGACACATTCATGTGGGTACGGTAAGATTGAAACTAACAGTTAAAGCAGCACAAACTATTTGCAAAATTATAACAGATACTGAAACACACTATTACTTTCAGGGCTTACACAAACTGAATGGTCTTTATAACATTATTACTACTAACTGCAGAATCATTAATTGGATATAGGTTAAGTCTCTCTCAGTTAAGTGCGTTACTATTTAAAACGAAAGTTAATTTGAATCCACTTACAGGTTGCTCCTCACTATCATTTGATTAAAGAAATTAAGGTTTTCCTAATTAGTGGTCTTTCTGTTACTTGTTACCAAGCATTAACCCAATATACAAACTGTGGATCCTGTTATATTATTAATAAGCACTTCTAAAACACAGGAGAGACATACACTTAGCAGACTTGAGTATATAATGTTCCACACTGCAGTTTTCCACTTTTACTACATTGACACACAAAATTAACATATATGTAAGATACTGACTCACCTTCTGTGATTTACAACAGGTGGTAATGAGATCATTTACGAAGCAAAACTTTATAAGCCTCAGCCTCACGAACTTTTTAATTTGAAGTTGGCAACAATGCATTAATAAGCAGTATTATTAGGAAAATTACTTTCATTAACTTTCTTTTTCTATGTTCATGAGGCATTAATTAGCAAAAACACTGGTCTTTAATGTTCTTTCAGTAGGGACACTTGGAAATCTCTTTACTTCAAACGGAGAGGAACCTGATAGGTGTTATGGTAAGGAGAAAAATCAAGGTAGGTACATAAACTCAGTTATAAATTACCTTATATTTGAACACACTAACACATCCATTTAGCTGATCCATCACTGTACATCATTATAGTACTCGATTACAGTGATTGCGCAATGTAGTGGCGACTGCATGTCAGTAGGTGGAATTGCGGGTAGAATTGCTGGACTCTGTCATTTCTTGGTGGCGATGATAGATACAAATTCCAGAATAGTTCCAGCTACTTATCATTTACCTGATGTGAAGTATTTCTGAGGGAAGCTACAGAAAGTTGCACCATCACTTACGTTTGTTTGTTAGTATTGTTACTACAAAGCCAGAATAATCGCACTTCATCTATTACCCTTAGTGAAGTATTTCTAAGAATAGCTACAGAAAGCTTCTCCCTCATTTGCGTTAGTTTGTTGGGATGGTTGTTACAAAGCCAAATTCATCGTATTTCATATTTTACCCTATGTGGTGTATTTCAGATAGAAGCCTCAGAAAGCTTATCTCTCACTTGCATCTGTTTGTTGGTATGATTGGTACACCATCACAATCATTATATTTAATCCATCACCTGATGTGAAGTATTTCTGAGGGAAGCTACAGAAAGCTCCTCAATCATTTGCGTATGTTTGTTGGTATGGTTACTACAAAGGCAGAATCATCAGAATTCATCTATTATCCAATGTAATGTATTTCAGAGAGAGGGTCAGAAAGCTCCTCCCTCACTTGCATATGGTTGTTTTTATGATTAGTACAGAGACACAGTCATTACATTTCATCCATTACCTGATGTGATGTATTTCTGAGGTAAGCTACAGAAAGCTCCTCCCTCATTTGCGTTTGGTTGTTGGTATGGTTACTACAAAGCCAGAATCATTGCATTTCATCTATTACCCTATGTGATGTATTTCAGAGAGAAGCTGCAGAAAGCTCCACCCTCCCTTTAATCTGATTGTTGGTATGGTTAGTACAAAGCCAGAATCATAGCATTTCACCTATTAAACTATGTGAAATATTTCTGAGGAAATCAACAGAAAGCTCCTCCCTCATTTGCGTTTGTTTGTTGGTATGGTTACTACAAAGCCAGAATCATCGCAATTCATCCTATACGTATATGAAGTATTTGTGAGAGAAGCTACAGAAAGCTCCTCACTCATGTGCATCTGTTTGTTGGTATGATTAGTACTCAGACACAATCACTACATTTCATCCATTACCTGATGTGGAGTATTTCTGAGGGATGCTACAGAAAGCTTGCCCATCATTTATGTTTGTTTGTTGGTATGGTTACTACAAAGCCAGAATCAACGCATTTCATCTATTGCACTATGTGAAATATTTTCAAGAAAAGCTACAGAAAGCTCCTACCTCATTTGGTTTTGTTTTTTGGTATGGTTACTACAAAGCAAGAAACATCGTATTTCATATTTTACCATATGTGATGTATTTCAGACAGATGCTGCAGTAAGCTACTCCCTCACTTGCATTTGTTTGTTGGTATGATTAGTACACAGACACAACAATTATATTTCATTTATTACATGATGTGAAGTATTTCTGAGAGAAGCTACTGAATGCTCCTCCGTCATTTGCGGTTGTTTGTTGGTATGGTTACTACAAAACCAGATTCATTGCATTTCATCAACTACCCTTTGTGATGTATTTCAGAGTGAAGCTGCAGAAAGCTTCTCCTTCACTTGCAACTGTTTGTTGGTATGATTAGTACACAGACACAATCATTACATTTCATCCATTTCCAGATGTGAGGTATATCTGGGGGAAGCTAAAGAAAGCTCCTTCCTCAATTGCATTTGATTGTTGGTATGTCTTCTACCAAGTAAGAATCATTGCATTTCACACAATACCCTACGTGATGTGTTTCACAGAGAAGCTCCAGAAACCTCTTCCCTAATTTGCATCAGTTTGTTGGTATGATTAGTACACAGACACCATCATTACATTCCATCCATTACCTGATGTGGAGTATTTCTGAGGGAAGATGTAGAAAGCTCCTCACTCACTTGCATCTGTTGGTACGGTCACTACAAGCCAGAAACATCGCGTTTCATCTATTACACAATGTGAAGAATTTCTGAGTGAAACTACAAAAAGCTCCTCCATCACTTGCGTTTGTTTGTTTGTATGGTTACTACAAAGCCAGTATCATCGCATTTCATCTATTACATTATGTGATGTATTTCAAAGAGAAGCTGCAGTTACTTCACCCTCACTTGCATCTGTTTGTTGATATGATTAGAATACAGACTCAATCATTACATATCACACATCACCTGATGTGAAATATTTCTGATGGAAGCTACAGAACATTCCACCCTCTTTTGTGTTTGTTTGTTCTTAAGGTTACTACAAAGCCAGAATCATAGCATTTCATTTTTCACCCAATGTGAAGTATTTCTGAGAGAAGCCGCAGAAAGCTCGTCCCTCACTTACATCTGTTTGTTGGTATGTTTAGTACACACACACAATCAATACATTTCATTTATTCCATGATGTGAAGTATTTCTGAGGGAAGTTACAGAAAGCTCCTCAATCATTTGCATATGTTTGTTGGTATGGTTTCTACAAAGCCAGATTCATCGCAATTCATCTATTACCCTGTGTGAACTATTTCTGAGAATAGCTACAGAAAGCTCCTCCCACATTTGCCTTAGGTTATTGGTATGGTTATTACAAAGGCAGAATCATCGGATTTCATTTTTTACCCTTAATGATGCACTTCAGAGAGAAGCTGCAGAAAGCTCCTCCCTCACATGCATTTGTTTGTTGGTATGATTATCACACAGACACAATCTTTACATTTCATCCATTAGCTGATGTTGAGTTCTTCTGAGGGATGCTACAGAAAGCTCGCCCCTCATTTACGTTTGTTTGTTGGTATGGTTACTACAAAGCCAGAATCAACACATTTCATCTATTGGACTTCGAGAAATATTTTTGACAAAAGCTACAGAAAGCTTTCTACCACATTTGTGTTTGATTTTTTGTATGGTTACTAGAAAGCAAGAGTCATCGTATTTCATATTTTACCCAATGCGATGTATTTATGACAGATGCTGCAGAAAGCTACAACCTAACTTGCATCTGTTTGTTGGTATGATTAGTACACAGACACAATCATTACATTTCATTCATTACCTTATGTGAAGTATTTCTGAGACAAGCTACAGAAAGCTCCCACCTCATTTTGGTTTGATTGTTGGTATGGTTAATACAAAGCCAGAATAATTGCATTTCATCCATTACTCTTTGTGATGTATTTAAGACAGAGGCTGCAGGAAGATCCTCCCTCATTTGCGTTTGATTGTTGGTATGGTTACTACAAAGCCAGAATCATTGCAATTCATCCATTACCCTCTGTGATGTATTTCAGAGAGAAGCTGCAGAAAGCTCATCCCTCACTTGCATCTGTTTGTTGGTATCATTGGTACACAGACACAATCATTACATTTCATTCATTACCTAATGTGAAGTATTTCTGAGATAAGCTACAGAAAGCTCCCCCCTCATCTGGATTTTGTTTGTCGGTATGGTTACTACCATGCCAGAAACATAGCATTTCATCTACTACCCTATGTGAAGTATTTCTGAGAAAAGCTGCAGGACGCTCCTCCCTCACTTGCATCTGTTTGTTGGTAAGATTACTATACAGACACTGTGGTTACATTTCATCCCTTACCTGATGTGAAATATTTCTGTGGGATGCTACAGAAAGCTCCACCTGCACTTGTGTTTGTTTGTTGGTATGGATACTATAAGCCCAGAATCATCGCATTTCATCTATTACCCTATGTGATGTATTTCTGAGAGAAGCTACAGAAAGATCCTCCCTCACTTGCATCTGTTGTTGGTATGATTAGGACACAGCCACAATTATTACATTTCATCCATTACCTGATGTAAAGTATTTGTGAGGGAAGCTACAGAAAGCTCCTCCCTCATTTGTGTGTGTTTGTTGGTATGGTTACTTCAAATCCAGAATCATCGCATTTCATTTTTACCCTATGTGAAGTATCTCAGTGAGAAGCTGCAGAAAGTTCCACCCTCACTTGCATATGTTTGTTGGTATGATTAGTACACAGACACAATCATTACATTTCATTCATTACCCGATGTGAATTATTTGTGACGGAAGCTACAGAAGCTCCTCCTTCATTTGTGTTTGTTTGTTGGTAAGGTTACTACAAAGCCGGAATCCTTGCATTTCATCTATTACCCTATGTGAAGTATTGCTGAGAAAAGGTACAGAAAGCTCCCACCTCATTTTGGTTTGATTGTTGGTATGGTTACTACAAAGCCACAATAATTGCATTTCATCCATTACCCTTTGTGATGTATTTCAGACAGAGGATGCAGGATTCTCCTAGCTCATTTGATTTTGATTGTTGGTATGGTCACTACAAAGCCAGAATCATTGCATTTCATCCATTACCGTGTGTGATGTTTTTCATAGAAAAAGTACAGAAAACGCCTCCTTCACTTGCATCTGTTTGTTGGTATGATAACTACACAGACACAATTATTATATTTCATTCATTACCTAATGTGAAGTATTTCTGAGGGAAGCTACAGATAGCTCCCCCCTCATTTGGATTTGTTTGTTGGTATGGTTACTACAAAGCCAGAAACATCGCATTTCATCTACTACGCTATGTGAAGTATTTCTGAGACAATCTGTAGTATGCCCCTCTCTCACTTGCATCTGTTTGTTGGTAAGATTACAACACAGACACTATGGTTACATTTCATCCCTTACCTGATGTGAAATATTTCTGTGGGATGCTACAGAAAACTCCACCCGCACTTGTGTTTGTTTGTTGGTACGGTTACTGCAAGCCCAGAATCATCGCATTTCATCTATTACCCTATGTGAAGTATTTATGAGTGAAGCTGCAGAAAGCTCCTCCCTCACTTGCATCTGTTTGTTTGTTTGATTAAACTGACACAATCATTACATTTCATCCATTTCCTGATGTGAAGTAGTTCTGAGGGACGCTACAGAATGCTCCTCCCTCACTTGCATCTGTCAGTTGGTATGATTAGTACACAGACACAATCATTACATTTCATCCATTACCTGATGTGAAGTATTTCTGAGGGAGGCTACACAAAGCTCCACCCTATTTTTGTGTTTGTTTGTTGGTATGGTTACTACAAAGCCAGACCCTCGCATTTAATCTATTACCCTATGTGAAGTATTTCTGAGAGAAGCTGTAGGACGCTCCTCCAACTCCTCCCTTGTTTACGTCTCTTTGTTGGTATGGTTACTACAAAGCCTAAATAATCTCATTTCATCCATTAGCATATGTGAAGTATTTCAGAGAGAAGCTGATGAAAGCTCCTCCCTCACTTGCATCTGTTTGTTTGTTTGATTAAACTGACACAATCATTACATTTCATCCATTTCCTGATGTGAAGTAGTTCTGAGGGACGCTACAGAATGCTCCTCCCTCACTTGCATCTGTCAGTTGGTATGATTAGTACACAGACACAATCATTACATTTCATCCATTACCTGATGTGAAGTATTTCTGAGGGAGGCTACACAAAGCTCCACCCTATTTTTGTGTTTGTTTGTTGGTATGGTTACTACAAAGCCAGACCCTCGCATTTAATCTATTACCCTATGTGAAGTATTTCTGAGAGAAGCTGCAGGACGCTCCTCCCACTCCTCCCTTGTTTACGTCTCTTTGTTGGTATGGTTACTACAAAGCCTAAATAATCTCATTTCATCCATTAGCATATGTGAAGTATTTCAGAGAGAAGTTGATGAAAGCTCCTCCCTCACTTGCATCTGTTTGTTGGTTTTATTAAACAGACACAATCATTACATTTCATCCATTTCCTGAAGTGAAGTAGTTCTGAGGGACGCTACAGAATGCTCCTCCCTCACTTGCATCTGTTAGTTGGTATGATTAGTACACAAACACAATTATTACATTTCACCCATTACCTGATATGGAGTATTTCTGAGGGAAGCTACAGAAAGCACCTACCACATTGTCGTGCATTGGTTGGTAAGTTTACTACTAAGCCAGAATCATTGCATTTCATCTATTACCCTATTTGATGTATTTCAGAGAAAAGCTGCAGAAAGCTCATCCCTCACTTGCATCTGTTTGTTGGTATGATTAGTACACAGACACTATGGTTACTTTTCATCCCTTACCTGATGTGAAATATTTCTGTGGGATGCTACAGAAAGCTCCACCCGCACTTGTGTTTGTTTGTTGGTATGGTTACTACAAGCCCAGAATCATCCCATTTCATCTATTACCCTATGTGAAGTATTTCTGATAGAAGCTGCAGAAAGCTCCTCCCTCACTTGCATCTTTTATTGGTATAATTAGTACACAGACACAATCATTACACTTCATCCATTACCTGGTGTGAAGTATTTCTGATGGAAGCTTCAGAAAGCTCCTCCCTCATTTGCGTTTGATTGTTAGTATGTTTACTACAAAGCCAGAATCATCGCATTTCACCTATTACCCTATGTGAAGTATTTCTGAGTATAGCTACAGAAAGCTCCTCCCTCATTTGCATTAGTTTGTTGGTATGGTTATTACAGAGCCAAAATCATCGGATTTCATTTTTTACCCTATGTGGTGTATTTCAGATAAAAGCTACAGAAAGCTCCTCCCTCACTTGCGTCTCTTTGTTGGTATGGTTAGTACAAAGGCAGAATATTCGCATTCCATCTATTACCCTATTTGAAGTATATCTGAGAGATGTTGCGGAAAGCTCCTCCCTCTCTTGTATCTGTTTGTTGGTATGATTAGTACACAGACCCAATCATGACTTTTCAACTTTTACCTGATGTGAAGTATTTATGAGAGGAGCCGCAGAAGGCTCCTCCCTCATTTGTGTCTCTTTGTTGGTATGCTTACTCTAAAGCCAGAATAATCATTTTCATCCATTACCCTATGTTAAGTATTTCAGAGGGAAGCTGCAGAAAGCTCCTCCCTCATAGGCATCTATCTGTTGTTAGGGTTCCTACATAGCCAGAATCATCGTATTTCATCCATACCCTATGTGAAGCATTTCTGAGAGAAGCTACAGACAGCTCCATGTTCATTTGTGTCTCTTTGTTGGAAGGTTTACTACAGACCGCGAATCATCACATTTCATCCATTATACTATGTGAAGTATTTCAAAGAGAAGCTGGAGAAAGCTGCCCCCTCATAGGCGTCTGTTTGTTGGTATGATTACTATGCAGATAGAATGATCACATTTCATCCATTACCTGATATGAAGTTTATCAGAGAAGCTACAGAAAACTCTTCCCTCATATCCGTTTCTTTGATTGGTTACTAGAAAGCCAGAATCATCACATTTTATCCATTACTGTATGTGATGTATTTCTGAGAAGAGCTTTAGAAAGCTCCTCACTCAGAGGCGTCTCTATGTTGATAACGTTACTACAAAGCCAGAATCATCACATTTAGAAAGCTTGTATCCTCTTCTTGTTCAAACTAGTTATCGTCCATGTTTCACTTCCATACATAGCTGCACTCCATACAAATACTTTCAGAAATGACTTCCTGTCACTTAAATCTATACTCGATGTTAACAAATTTATCTTCTTCAGAAATGCCTTCCTTACCATTGCCAGTCTACATATTATATCCTCTCTACTTTGACCATCATCAGTTATTTTGCTTCCCAAATAGCAAAACTCATTTACTACTTTAAGTGTCTCATTTCTAATCTAATTGCCTCAGCATCACCCAACTTAATTCGAGTACATTCCCTCATCCTCATTTTGCTTTTGTTGATATTCATCTTATATACTCCTTTCAAGACACTCTCCATTCTATTCAACTGCTCTTCCAAGTCCTTTGCTGTCTCTGACAGAATTACAATGTCATCGGCAAACCTCAAAGTTTTTATTTCTTCCTCATGGATTTTAATACCTACTCAGAATTTTTATTTTGTTTCCTTTACTGCCTGCTTAATATACAGATTGAATAACATCAGTTAGAGGCTACAACCCTGTCTCACTCCCTTCCCAAACACTGCTTCCCTTTTATGCCCCTCGACTCTTATAACTGCCATCTGGTTTCTGTACAAATCGCAAATAACCTTTCGCTCCCTGTATTTTACCCCTGCCACCTTTAGAATTTGAAAGAGAGTATTCCAATCAACATTGTCAAAAGCTTTCTCTAAGTCTACAAATGCGAGAAACATAGGTTTGCCTTTCCTTAATCTTTCTTCTAAGATAAGTCGTAAGGTCAGTATTGCCTCATGTGTTCCAGTATTTCTACAGAATCCAAACTGATCATCCCTGGGGTCAGCTTCTACTAGTTTTTCCATTCGTCTGTAAAGAAATCGTGTTAGTATTTTGCCGCTGTCGCTTATTAAAGTGATTGTTCGGTAATTTACACATCTGTCAGCACCTGGTTTCTTTGGGATTGGAATTATTATATTCTTCTTGAAGTCTGAGGGTATTTCGCCTGTTTCATACATCTTGCTCACCAGATGATAAGAGTTTTGTCAGGACTGGCACTCCCAAGTCTGTCAGTAGTTCCAGTGGAATGTTGTCTACTCTGGGGGCCTTGTTTCAACTCAGGTCTTTCAGTGCTCTGTCAAACTCTTCACGCAGTATCGTATCTCCCATTTCATCTTCATCTACATCCTCTTCCTTTTCCATAATATTGTCCTCAATTGCATCACCCTTGTATAGACCCTCTATATACTCATTCTACCTTTCTGCTTTCCCTTCTTTGCTTAGAACTGGGTTTCCATCTGAGCTCTTGATGTTCATACAAGTCGTTCTCTTATCTCCAAAAGTCTCTTTAATTTTCCTGTAGGCAATATCTATCTTACCCCTAGTGAGATAAGCTTCTACATCCTTACATTTGTCCTCTAGCCATCCCTGCTTAGCCATTTTGTACTTCCTGTCGATCTGATTGTTGAGACGTTTGATTTCCTTTTTGCCTGCTTCAGTTATTGCATTTTTATATTTTCTCCTTGCATCAATTAAATTCAATATTTCTTCTGTCACCCAAGGATTTCTAGCAGCCCTCGTATTTTTACCTACTTGATCCTCTGCTGCCTTCACTACTTAATCTCTCAAAGCTAGCCATTCTTCATCTACTGTATTTCTTTCCCCCACTCCTGTCAATTGTTCCCTTATGCTCTCCTTGAAACTCTGTACAAACTCTGGTTCTTTCAGTTTATCCAGGTCCCATCTCCATAAATTCGCACGTTGTTGCAGTTTCTTCAGTTTTAATCTACAGGTCATAACCAATAGATTGTGGTCAGAGTCCACCTCTGCCCCTGGAAATGTCTTACAATTTAAAACTTGATTCCTAAATCTCTGTCTTACCATTATATAATCTATCTGATACCTTTTAGTATCTCCAGGGTTCTTCCATGTATACAACCTTCTTTCATGATTCTTAAACCAAGTGTTAGCTATGATTAAGTTGAAGTCTGTGCAAAATTCTACCAAGCGGCTTCCTCTTTCATTTCTTAGCCCCAATCCATATCCACCTACTATGTTTCGTTCTCTCCCTTTTCCTACACTCGAATTCCAGTCACCCATGACTATTAAATTTTCACCTCTCTTCACTATCTGAATAATTTCTTTTATCTCATCATACATTTCTTCAATTTAGTCATCATCTGCAGAGCTAGTTGGCCTATAAACTTGTACTACTGTAGTAGGTGTCGGATTCGTATCTATCTTGGCCACAATAATGCTATCACTATGCAGTTTGTAGTAGCTTACCCACATTTATATTTTCCTACTCATTATCAAACCTACTCCTGCATTACCTCTATTTGATTTTGTGTTTATAGCCCTGTAGTCACCTGACCAAAAGTCTTGTTCCTCCTGCCACGGAACTTCACCAATTTTCTAACCTACCTGCTAGATTAAGGGATCTGACATTCCATGCTCCGATCCGTAAAACACCAGTTTTCTTTCTCCTGATAATGACATCCTCTTGAGTAGTCCCCGTCTGGAGATCAGATTGGGGGACTATTTTACCTCCGGAATATTTTACCCAAGAGGACCCAATCATCATTTAATCATACAGTAAAGCTGCATGCCCTCAGGAAGTTTCCCCTTGCTTTCAGCCGTTCACAGTACAAGCACAGCAAGGCCGTTTTGGTTATTGTTACAAGGCCAGATCAGTCAATCATCCAGACTGTTGCCCTTGCAGCTACTGAAAAGGCTGCTGCCCCTCTTCAGAAACCACACATTTGTCTGGCCTCTCAACAAATACCCCTTCGTTGTGGTTGCACCTACGGTATGGCTATCTGTATCACAGAGACACGCAAGCCTCCCCACGATTGGGAAGGTCCATTGTTCATGGGGTGTCCATTACACAATGTGAAGTATTTCTGAAAGAAGCTAAAGAAAGCTTTTCCCTCATTTGTGACTGTTTGTTGGTATGATTACTACAGAGGCCAGAATATTCGCATTTCATCTATTACCCCATGTGAAGTATTTCAGAGAGAAGCTGCAGGAAGCTCTCCCCTCATACGTGTACATTTGTTGGTAACGTTACTACAAAGCCAGGATCATCGCAATTCATCCATTACCTTATGTGAAGTAATTCTGAGAGAAGCTACAGAAAGCCCTTCCCTCATTTGCAATTTTTGTTTGTATGATTACTACACAGACAGCATCATCACATTTCATTTATTACCTGATGTGGTGTACATAAGAGAAGCTACAGAAAGCTCCTCCCTCATTTACATCTGTTTGTTGGTATGATTACTACACAGACAGAATCATCACATTTCATCCACTACCTGATGTGAGGTATTTAAAAGAAGCTACAGAAAGCTCGTCCCTCATTTCTGTTTCTTTGTTGGTATGGTTACTACAAAGCCAGAATCATCACATTTCATCCCTTACCCTATGTGAACTATTTCTGAGAGGAGCTGCAGAAAGCTCCTCCCTCAAAGACGTGTCGTTGTTGGTAAGGTTATTACAAAGTCAGAATCATCGCATTTTATCCATTACACTTCGTGAAGTATTTCTGAGAGGAGCTGCAGAATGCGCTTGCCTCATAGGTGTCTCTTTATTGGAGAAGTGACTACAAAGCCAGAATCATCACATTTGGTCCTTTACCCTATGTGAAATTTTTTAAGGGAAGCTACAGAAAGCTCCTCCCTCATTTGCCTCTCTCTGTTCTTCCGGTTACTACAAAGCCAGAATCAATGCATTCCATGCATTACCCTTTGTGAAGCATTTCTGTGAGAAACTGCAGAAGGCTCATCCCCCATTGGCGTCTGTTTGTTGGTATGGTTACTACAAAGCCAGATTCATCGCATTTCATCCATTACACTATGTGAAGTATTTCTGAGAAGAGCTACAGAAAGCTAATCTCTCATTTGCTTCTCTTTGTTAGTAAGGTTACTACAAAGCCAGAATCATTGCATTTTATCCATTACTTTATGTGAAGTATTTCTGAAAGAAGTTACACGGCATCTAAGTGTGAACCCATGTCTATGGTCCTCTGAGTCTTGTGGATGATTAGCAAGAGCTGGGTTTCACATGGCCGTCTTTTTCAAAACAAATGATGATTCCTACAGAGTAGGTTTGTAGTCTCCAGAAAACTCATTATACTCTAACATAATTCGTGTTCCAAAGTTCTACAACTAATCAACATTAGAGATATAGGTCTATAGTTCTGCACATCTGTTCGAAGTCCCTTCTTGAAAATGGGGAAGACCATGCTGTTTTCCAATCCTTTGGAATGCTATGCTCTTCTAGAGACCTACGGTACACTGCTACAAGAAGGGGGCTAAGTTCCATCGCGTGCTCTGTGTAAAATCTAACTGGTATCCCTTCAGGTCCAGTGGGCTTTCCTCTTTTGTGTGATTTTAATTTTTTCTCTATCACTCTGTCGTCTATTTTGGTATCTACCCTTTTGTCATCTGTGGTGTCAGGACATTTTGTTTTGATCCACCTATCGCTTTGACGTAAGACCAAAATTTCTTAAATTTTCTGCCAAGTCAGTACATAGAACATTACTTTTGAATTCATTAAGTGCCTCTCACATAGCCCTCCTCACACTACATTTCACTTCGCATAATTTTTGTTTGTCTGCAAGGCTTTGGATATGTTTATGTTTGTTGTGAAGTTCCCTTTGCTTCTGCAGCAGTTTTCTAACTCGGTTGATGTACCATGGTGGCTCTTTTCCATCTCTTACGATCTTGCTTGGCACATACTCATCTAACGCATATTGTACGATGGTTTTGACCTTGTCCACTGATCCTCAACACTATCTGTACTTGAGACAAAACTTTTGTGTTGAGCTGTCAGGTACTCTGTAATCTGCTTTTTGTCAGTTTTGCTAAACAGAAAAATCTTCCTCCCTTTTTTAATTTTTCAATTTATGGCTGAAATCATCGATGCAGTAACTGCTTTATGATTGCTGATTCCCTGTTCTGCATTCACTGTTTCAAATAGTTCAGGTCTTTTTGTCACCAGAAGGTCTAATATGTTATCGCCATGAGTTGGTTCTCTGTTTAACTGCTCAAGGTATTTTTCAGATAAAGCACTTAAAAAAAAATTGACTGGATTCTTTGTCCTTGCCATCCGTTATGAACGTTTGAGTCTCCCAGTCTATATCTGGCAAATTAAAATCTCCACCATGAACTATAACATGGTGGAGAAATCTGCTCAAAATATTTTCCAAATTACCCTTCAGGTGCTCAGCGACAACAGCTGCTGAGCCAGGAGGCCTATAGAGACATCCATAGGACTGTTGCTATTCACAATATACATAAATGACCTTGTGGATGACATCGGAAGTTAACTGAGGCTTTTTGCAGATGATGCTGTGGTGTATTGAGAGGTTGCAACAACGGAAAATTGTACTGAAATGCAGGAGGATCTCCAGCGAATTGACGCATGGTGCAGGAAATGGCAATTCAGTCTCAATGTAGACAAGTGTAATGTGCTGTGAATTCACTGAAAGATAGATCCCTTATCATTTATCTACAAAATAGCAGGTCAGCAACTGGAAGCAGTTAATTCCATAAATTATCTGGGAGTACGCAGTAGGAGTGATTTAAAATGGAATGATCATATAAAGTTGATCGTCAGTAAAGCATATGCCAGACTGAGATACGTTGGAAGAATCCTAAGTAAATGAAATTCGAAAACAAAGGAAGTAGGTTACAGTACGCTTGTTCGCCCACTGCTTGAATACTGCTCAGCAGTGTGGGATCCGTACCAGATAGGGTTGATAGAAGAGATAGGGAAGATCCAACGGAGAGCAGCGCACTTCGTTACAGGATGATTTAGTAATCTCGAAAGGGTTACGGAGATGATAGACAATCTCCAGTGGAAGACTCTGCAGGAGAGACGCTCAGTACTCGGTATGGGCTTTTGTTAAAGTTTCGGGAACATACCTTTACCGAAGAGTCAAGCATTATATTGCTACTTCCTACATATACCTCGCAGAGAGACCATGAGTACAAAATCAGGGATTAGAGCAAAAACAGAAGCATACCGACAATACATCTTTCAATGAACAATACGAGACTGGAATAGAAGGGAGAACGGATAGAAGTACTCAGGGTACCCTCCAAAAACACACAGTCAGGTGTCTTGCGGAGTATGGATGTAGATGTAGATGTAGATGTAGATGTAGATGTAGATGTAGAAGCTGCAGAAAGGTCCTCCATCATTTGTGTCTCTTTGTTCGTATGATTACTACAAAGCCAGAATCATTGCATTTGATCCATTACCATATGTGAATTATTTCTGAAAGAAGCTGCAGAAAGCCCCTCCTGCAGCAGCATATCTATATTGATATGATTACTACAAAGCAAGAATTATTGCATTTCATCCATTACCCTATGCGAATTATTTCTGAAAGGAGTTCCATACAGCTCCTGCTACATCAGTGTCTTTATGGTCGTATATTTAATACAAAGCTAGAATCATCCCATTTCATTCATCACGCTATGTGAATTATTTCTGAAAGAAGTTGCAGAAAGCTCCTCCCACAGCAGCGTCTCTCTGTTGGTATGATTACCACAAAGCCAGAATCAACATATTTCATACATTATCCTATGTGAATTATTGCTGAAAGAACATGCAGAAGGCTTCACTCACAGCACCACCTGTTTCTTGTTATGGTTACTACAAAGCTAGGAACATCGCATATCATCCATTACACTATGTGAATAATTTCTGAATGAAGCAGCAGAAAGTTCCTTCTGCAGTAGTGTCTCCTTGCTTGTATGATTCCTACAAAGCCAGAATCAATGCATTTAATCCATTAGCATATGTGATTTATTTTTGAAAGGACCTGCAAAAAGCTCCTCACATAGCAGCGTCTTTTTGTTCATATGATTACTACAAAGCCAGAATCATTCCATTTCATTCATTACCATATGTGTATTATTTCCGAAAAGAGGTGCAGAAATCTCCTTCCACAGTAGTTTCTCTTTTTTCATCAGATTACTATAAAAACCAGAATCATCAAATTTCATCCATTACACTATGTGAATTATTTCTGAAAGGAGCTGCAGAAAAGCTCCTAGCACAGCAGCATCTTTTTGTTGATATGATTACTACAAAGCCACAATCACGCATTTCATCCATTACCCTATGCAAATTATTTCTGAAAGAAGTTGCAGTCCCTCCTCCAGCAGCAGTGTCTATTTGTTGGTATGATTACCACAAAGCCAGAATCATCGCATTTCATCCATTATCCTATGTGAATTATTTCTGAAAGAAGCTGCAGAAGGCTTCTCCCACCTCACCACCTCTCTGTTGTTATGATTACTACAAAGCTAGAATCATCCTATTTCATCTATTACCCTAAGTGAATTATTTCTGAACAATGCTGCTGAAATCTCCTCCTGCAGCAGCATCTCTTTGTTGCTATGATTACTACAATGCCAGAATCATCGCATTTCATCCATTACCCTATGTGAATTATTTCTCAAAGAAGTTACAGAAAGCGTCTCCCACAGCTGCATCTTTTTCTCCGTATGATTATTACAAAGCCAGAATCATCCAATTTCATCCATTACTGTATGTGGTTATTTTCTAAAAGAAGCTGCAGAAAGCTCCTCCCGCAGCAGCATCTCTTTTTTGGTATCATTACAACAAAGCCATAACCGTCACACTACATCCATAACCGTATCTGATCTATTTCTAAAAGAAGTTGCAGAAAGCTCCTCAGGCAGCAGTGTCACATTGTTCATATGATTACTGCAAAGTGAGAATCATCCCATATCATCCATCATGCTATGTGAATTATTTCTGAAAGAAGTTGCAGAAATCTCCTCCCACAGCACCGTGTCTTTGTTGGTATGATTACTACGAAGCCAGAATCATCTCATTTCATCCTTCAGACTATATGAATTATTTCTCACAGGCAGTGTCAAAAGAACCTCCCACTGCAGCGTCACATTGTTGGTATGATTACTCCAAAACCAGAATCAAAACATTTCATCCATTACACTACGTGCATTTTCTCTGAAAGAAGCTACAGAAAGCTCCACCCATATTTGCGTTACTTTGTTGGTGTCATTACTACAAGACCAGAATCATCAATTTTCATCTATTACCCTATGTGAATTACTTTTGAAAAAAGCTGCAAAATGTTCCACCCACAATGGCGTCACTCTGTTGGTATGATTAATACAAATCCTCAATTATCACATTTCATCTGTTACCCTATTTGAATTTTTTTCCGGAAAAAGCTGCAGAAAACGCCTCTCACATTTGCGTTGTTTTCTTGGTATGATTACTACAAAGTGAGAATCATTGCATTTCTTTGATTACCCTATGTGAATTATTTCTGAAAGGAGCTGCAGAAAGGTCCTGCCGCAATTGTGTCACTTTGTTGCTATGATTACAACAATGCCAGAATCATTTCATTTCATCCATTACCCTATGAGAATTATTTCTAAATGATGCTACAAAGAGCTCCTCCCACACTTGCGTCACACTACAAAGCCAGAATCATTACATTTCATCAATTACACCATGCGAATTATTTCTGAAAGAAGCTGCAAAAAGCTCCTCCCACATTTGCATCACTTTGTTGGTATGATTACTACAAAGCCAGAATCATCGCATTTCATGCATTTCCATATGTGAATTTTTTTTTTCAAGAGAATCAGCAGAACGCTCATACCACAGCAGCTTCACATTGTTGGTATGATTACATAAAAGCCAGAATCATTGCATATTATCCATTACACTACCTGAAATATTTCTGAGAGGAGCTGCAGAAAGCTCCACTCACACTACTACACTTTGATCCTACAGTTACTACAAAGACAGAATCATCACATTTCATCCATTGCCCTATGAGTATTATTTCTGAAAGGAACTGCAGGGAGCTCCTACCACACTGCTATCACTTTCATGGTATAGTTACAACAAGGCCAGAATCTTCTGATTTCATCCACTACCATACGTTAATTATTGCTGAAACGAATTGCTTGTAGCTCTGCTCACAGTACTGTAACTTTGTTAGTACAGTTTCTACAAGGCCACATTCATCGCATTTCATCCACAACCCTGTGGAAATTATTTCTGAAAGAAGCTGCAGAAAGATTCTCTCACATTACTATCACATTGTTGGTTCAGTTGTGATCTATTTCTGAAGGAAGCTGCAAAAGCACCTCTCTCAGTACTGTCACATTGTTTGAAATTTTACACGAAGCAATACTACTACTACTAGTACTACGTGATCAGGCCCAGTAGACCACACACATCTACAAGTTACCTCCTCCACTGTATTCTGTCCAATGCTGCTATCTGCCATTCGTCCACATCTATTGACACTTGGATTAAATCTTCATGGGATCCACCACTCCAATGGTTCTTGGGTCTCCCAGGAAGTCTCTTTCCTGTAGGTGTGAAATCCAGGAGCTTCCGAGGCCATCTGTGATCCTCCATCCAAGCTATAATGTCGGCCCACTGCATTTGTTTGGCTTTGAGGGTACCTGCTATGTTGGGCCACTGGTATAGTTCCTCAAGCGCTTCATTGTATCTGATCCTCCATTCCCCAGTATCTGCATCCAGAACTGTACCAAAAATCTTCCGAAGCACTTTTCTCTCAAAAACAAGGAGCTTATGGAAGCCCTGTTTCCGGATACTCCATATCTCACAGCCATATAGAACAAGAGGCTGGATAAAGGTTTTGTACGGTTGAATCTTGAACTGTCTGGAGAGATATTTCTACCAAAGCAGTTGTGCTAGGCTGTGGAAAGATCGGTTTCCTGCTTGTATTCTGGCATTGATCTCTGCATCACATGACGAGTTCACAGTGGAAAGTGCCCCTAGGTATTTGAATTCTTGCACTCTCTTGTAGGAAAGGTCCACAACAAGCAACAAGCATTGCATTTTATCGATAACCCTATGAAGATTATATCTGAAAGAAGCTGACAAAAGCTCCTCTCAAATTACTATTCCTTTGTTGGTATAGTTACAAAAAAGCCACAATCATGGCATTTCATCTTTAACACTATGATAATTATTTCTGGAAGAAGCTCCAGAAAGCTCCTCTCACACTACAATCACTTTCACAGTTAGTTACTACAAAGCCACAGTCGTCTCATTTCAGCCATAACACTATGTGAATTATTTCTGGATGAAGCTGCAGAAAGCTCCTCTCACACTACAATCACTTTCTTGGTGTAGTTACCATAAAGCCAGAATCATCACATTTCATTCATAACACTATGTGAATTATTTCTGAAAGAATCTGCAGTAAGATGCTCTTCCTTAACAATCAATCTGTTCATATAGCTACTACAAAGCAACAATCGTTGCATTTAATTTGTAACATCATGTGAATTATTTCTGAAAGAAGCCACAGAACGCTCCCCTCAAAATACTATAAACCTTGATGGTGTAGTTACTACAAAGCCACAATTATTGCATTTGATTCATAGCATGCTGTGAAATATTTCTGAAAGAATCTGCAAAAAGTTCCATTCACTCTAGAACCAAAGTGTTGGTATAGTTATTAAAAAGTGACAATCATTGCACTTCACTCATAATGGTATGTGAATTATTTCTGAAAGAAGCTGCAGAAAGCTCACAATACTATCACCTTGTCGGTATAGTAACTACAAAGTCATATCCATCGCATTTTATGCATAAACCTATGTGAATTATTTCTGAAAGACGCTGCACAAAGGTACTCTCACTGTAGAATCATTTTGTTGCTATAGCTACAACAAAACCACATACATGGCATCTCACCCATAACACTATGAGATTTATTTCTTAAAGAAGCTGCAGGAAGATTCCCTCACAATACTATCACTTTGTTGTTATAGTTACTGAAGACATACAACCATTGCATTTAATCCATAACCATATGTGTATTATTTCTGAAAGAAGGTGCAGCAAGCTCCTCTCACTCAAGTATCAATCTGTTGGTATAGCTATTACAAAGCCACAATCATAGCATTTCATCCATAAGCCTATGTGATTTATTCCTGAAAGAAGCCGCAGGAAGCTCCCCTCACAATACTATCACTTTTCCAGTATAATTACTAATGAGCCACAATCATCTCATCTCATTCGTAGTCCTATGTGAATTATTTCCAAAAGAAACTGTAAAAAGCTTTCCGACCAATGCCACGGGTTTTGGTACAGTTACTAAAAAGCCACAATCATTGCATTTCATTCATAGTCCTATGTGAATTATTTCTGAAAGGAGCTTCAGAAAACTCCACTCACAATACTATCATCCTGTTGGTATAGTTACTACATGGCCACAATCATCACACTTCATCCAAAACCCTATGTGAATTATTTCTGAAAGAAGCTCCAGCAAGCTCCTCTCACTCTATTACACTATGTTGGTATGGTTACTACAAAGCAACAGTCATCCCATTTCATCCATAATCCTAAGTGCTTTATGGGACATAAGCTGCACGAAGCCCCCTCACAATACAATCACTTTGTTGGTTTCCTGAATGAGATTTTCACTCTGCAGCGGAGTGTGCATTGATATGAAACTTCCTGGCAGATTAAAACTGTGTGCCCTACCGAGACTCGAACTCAGAAACTTTGCCTTTTGTGGGCAAGTGCTCTACCATCTGAGCTACCATAGTATGACTTACGCCCGGTCCTCACAGCTTTACTTCTGCCAGTATCTCGGCTCCTACCTTCCAAACTTTACAGATTTTCTCCTGTGAATCTTGCAGAATTAGCACTCCTGAAAGAAAGGATATTGCGGAGACATGGCTTAGCCACAGCCTGGGGGATGTTTCCAGAATGAGATTTTCACTCTGCAGTGTAGTGTGCACTGATATGAAACTTTCTAGCAGATTAAAACTGTTCTGGAAACATCCCCCAGGCTGTGGCTAAGCCATATCTCCGCAGTATCCTTTCTTTCAGGAGTGCTAGTTCTGCAAGGTTCACAGGAGAGCTTCTGTAAAGTTTGGAAGATAGGAGACGAGATACTGGCAGAAGTAAAGCTGTGAGGACCTGTATCTTCATTAGGGTGATCCCCATATGCATCTGCTTCCCACTTACTTACTGTTTTTAGAGTGTCATATGCCTGTAACGCTATCAGGTGGCGTCTGACATCACAGTGGGCAGTGGTCATAATGTTTTGGCTCCTCGGTGTATAGGGGATCTATACAAGGGAGATATAACTGAGGGCAACATCATACAAATAGTAGAAGAGACAGATGAAGGTAACAAGGGAGATATACTGTGAAAAGCATTTGACTGAGCACTGAAGACTCACAGTGAAACAAGGAAACAAGTACCCAGGGGTAGACAACATTCTGTCAAAACTACCGATAGCATTGGGAGAGACAACAATGACAAAATTATTCCATTTGCTGTGCTAGATGTACGAAACAGGTGAAATATCCACAAATTTCACTAAGAATGTATTAATTTCACTTCCAAAGAAATAAGGTGCTGTGAGGTGTGAATATTCCCAAACTGTCAGTTTAGGAATTTGTCGTTGCAGAATACAAACACAAATTCTTATATAAAAGGACCAAAAAGCAGCAGATACTGACTTCATAGAAGATAACTTTGGATTCTGGAGAAATGTAGGACCACATGTGACAATACTGACCCTACAACTTATCTTAGAAGATGCATTCAGGAAAGGCAAACCTATGTTTCTACCATTTGTAGACTTAGAGAAAGCTTTTGACAATGTTGACTGGAATGCTCTTCTTCAAATTATGAACCAGGGATGAAATACAGGGAGTGAAAGACTATTTAAAATTTTTACAGAACCAGATGGCAGCTATAACAGTTGAGGGGCATGAAAGGGAAGCAGTGGTTGGGGAGCAAGTGACACAGGGTTGTAGCCTATACGTGATGTTATTCGAACTGTATATTTGGCCACCAGTAAAAGAAACAAAAGAAAAGTTCAGAATAGGAATTAAAATACATGGAGAAGAATTAAAAAAACTTTGAGGTTTGCTGACAACATTGTAATTCTGTCAGAGACAGCAAAGGACCTGCAAGAGCAGTTGCACGGAATGGACAGTTCTTGAAAGGAAGATATGATATGAACATAAACAAAAGCAAAAGAAGATAATGGAATGTTGTCAAATTAAATCAGGTGATGTGAGGGAATTAGATTAATGAATGAGACACTTAAAGATGATGATTTTTGCTATTTGGGTAGCAAAATCGCTAATGATGTTCAAGGTAGAGATGATATAAAATCTAGGCAGACAATGGAGAGGAAAGTGTTTCTGAAGAAGAGAAATTTTGGAGCATTGAATATAAACTTAGGTTGTAGAGTAATTGCACTTTATGCAAGACACCTTTGTAGCTTTGTTTTCAGTGAGACATTTTTCAGCACTTTTTTTTGCTATCTTCAGACATGTAGATGTAGATAGTACAGAAAATGCTAAAACAGGTTTGTGTGAAAACACAGCTATGAACATGCCCGAAAAAAAAAGAGAGGGGAAATTTCTCTCTAATTTTCTTAGACACAGAAATAAAGAGAACTGCAATATTCACAACATGGAACTGCAATATTCACAACATGTTTATAGATTTAGGTGTTACAAAGATTTTTCTGGAAACATTTGTATTGATTGTTGTCATATACGAAGTGAAACATGGATATCAAACAGCTAGACAGGATGAGAATAGAAGCTTCTGAAATGTGGTGCTACAGATGTATACTGAACATAAGGTGGGTGAATGGACTTGGAGAGAAAAGAAATTTCCTACACAATCTGACTAAAAGAAAGGATTAGCGGACAGGATGCATTCTAAGATGTTAACGGATCACTAGTTTAGCACTGGAGAGAAGTGTGGAGCAGTGGCACCACACCAATATCGTATATTAAGATCCACATAAGACTTTTGGTAACTTTATTTTCAAAATTCTGATGATGAAGTTCATACTTTATGCAAAGTCTTACGAGTTAATAGGTATATTTTGAAGGAAAGATCACTTTCAAATTAAAGGGCTATTTTTCCTCTTTTCAGTAAACTTTACTATCTTAACAGATATTGAATATAATAGAGGGAAACATTCCACATGGTAAAAATATACATAAAAAACAAAGATGCTGTGACTCACCAAATGATAAAACACTGGTAGACAGACGTTGCTTCATCTATGGGTTGTGAAAGTTTGAAATTTGTGTGTGTGTTTGTGTATTTTTTATTGTGTCTATCTACCATCACTTTCTCATTTGGTAAGTCACAGCAACTTTCTTTGTTATATGCATTAACAGATATTGATAATTGTTAGTTTAACTTTATCCACATTTGTAGTGCCAGTTATGGACATATTGCTGTGAATTTCCAGGATCTGTTGATACACTTTTGATCATCTGATTTTTCTAATTTCTATTGACACCAGTACTAATGAGCAAGAGTCCTGAATTACAAATTACAGATTTTTCAGTAACTACATTTTAATATGCAAGATGGGTCCCATAATAATAATAATAAGCCCTTGATTTCCAATGCATAGGCATAAATTAGAATTGAACTTTTGAATAGACGCTGCTCATGCAAAGTAACATACTGCTACAAACAAAATATAATGACAATATCCACAGCCAATAAAACTTAGCCTTCTGGCTCACAGGTTTTGTAAATAATAATAAATTAACATAATTCATTAATACCGTAGAACAAATCTGTTTACGGCCTACATTCACTCCACTTTCTTGATTCTGCTGTTAATCTTCTTCAGGTTTGGCTTCAGTTTAACTTGGCTGCATTCTAGACCACTCTTGGGAACTATTTGTGTTGCCTCTCCATTCATTTAAGTCAGGCTGAGAGAACTCCTTTTACAATTATGAGCAATAAATATCATTATGTGTGTATTTCAGTTTTGTTTAGTAATATTTGTGTTTACAACAACCATTCTTTGCTGTGTTTTACTTAACTGTATGTGAAACAACTTTTGATCACTTCATCTGTATTGTGTGCACATTTACTTTCTGAAGAGATAATAAGTATTGTGCTCCACAGATGTCCATACTAAGTACCTGTCTGCATACATCATTAGAAACTGTAAGAGATCTGGTCATCCCCAACAGGATCTTAAAGACATGATTAAAGATTAGTGAGCTCATAATTTTGAACTTATAAAAGAAACTTCTGGCTATCCATTTTAAGTACGGAACTATCAACAGTAATTTCAGGTGCTGATCCTCTGAAACTGTACAGCTTCTGAACGGCTTGTATCACAACTATTGATGTGACATAACACCTACGGTATATTTTCTATTGTCATCTGGAATGAAGATCCCATTCTATCCATTACAGGGTTTAACCTTACTTGAACCATAATCATGATGATGAACATCTCAATAATTTAGTGGGTTCTGAACCTGAAACATGAAATAGTAGAGGACTACAAATACGACAGTGGGAGCTCATCTTCAGTGCTGTGTGAAAGATCATGCACAAAAATCCTTGTGGGATAGTGTTGCTAACAACTATTGTTTTGATTTAGTTAACTTCAGTGCTAGTAAACAGTCACTATTGCTCAATAGATATTAAAACTGAAAATAAGTAAATTTTTTGAAATATGTAGAATCTGATCACAGATGGAAGAAAATAGAAATAATCTTAAATATATGTTCTTGATTATTAGCATTATTTTCAGAGAGAGATAACAGAAATAAGATTGAGCCCACAGTGTTTTAAATGTTTCAAAGCCAGAAGCTTCTTCAAGGAAATGCACCCAACTGTAGAGCTTTTCTTTGACAGTAGACAATGATAATCCCATTCCTTAATAGAATGTTGATACCTTGCATATTGGCTGCATATTAATAATCATAACAAATCTTCATCAGAGCAAGGAAAACAAACACAAAAGCACACAAGCTCTGGCACCCAAGACCAGACTGCAAGCAGAAGCACATGGTGGGAGAAGCAAACAGGTGGTAGGGAAGGAGGAGAATGGGGCAGGGAGAGATAGTAGGGTAGGGGGACAGTTATGTGCTGCTTGTGGACGGTTACAGGGACAAAGTGGGGAGAGAGTACGGCAGCTAGTTGGAGTCAGGAGATTAGACAGATGTCAGCAGGGGGGTGGGAGGGCCATCAGAAAAGGAGGTAGCTATAAAAACTGTGGGTGCATTACTGGAATTGAGTTCTGGAATGGGAACAAGGAATGGTATAGTTTGGTGGTAGACAGTGACTAATGAAGGTTGAGGGTTACTTAAATGTAAGCTATACTGTAGGGAGAGTTTCCACTAGTGCAATTCAGAAAAGTTGGTGTTGGTGGGAAGAATCCAGAAGGCACAGGTTGTGAAGCAGTCACTGAAATGACAAATGTCATGCTGCGCAGCATGCTCAGAAATTGATTGGCCCAACTGTTTCTTCATCACAGGATTTTGGTTGTCATTCATGTGAACATACATTTTGTCAGTTGCCGTGTCAACATAAAATACAGCTCAGTGGTTGCAGCTTAGCTCTTGGATCACATGACTGGTTTCACAGGTAGCATTGTCTTTGATTGGGCAAGCGATAATTGTGAGTGGACTGGAGTAGGTGGTGGAGGGAGGATGTATGGGACAAGTCTTGCATCTATGTCTATTACAGGGGCATGAGCCATGAGGTAAAGGGCAGCAAGCAGGGGTTGTGTAGTAGTGATATTCTCTAGGTTCAGTGGTCAGTGGAATACTACTGTGGAAGGGATGTAAAAGATAGTGCTTAATACATTCCCCATTCCAGGGTACTATGATATATATTTTTGGTTTGTAAATAAAGCTTCCTTTTCCTTCTGCTAGTTACTTTATTTATCCTATATGTGTTTCGCCTTCTGTTCTAAGGCATCATCAGTGGGATATATAATGATACAATTTTGTTAGCTTTAGATTATTAAACAGTTCACTTTGTAAAAAAAAGTAATTACTTATGATTTGCTAATTTGCTTATCCTCACATCTGGTCTGGAGGTCACACTACCACTTTTATCACTGCCATATAATCACATTTTTGTGTTCTCACCTTCCATACACCATTCACCATATTTCTTCCCTTTCTTTGGTCGACTATTGTTCCTTTGTCACTCAATACATTTATTTCGTCGTACACCGTTTTTCTCAACGTAAATATTGCAACTCTATTATTTGTTTCATCTTCTTTGAGAAATTTACCTATTTGTTGCAAATGTAACTAAGTATATGTTCGAGACTAACTTCTATTTCTGATGTTTATACTGTGTGTGCGTATGATTGAGAGAGAGGGAGGGAGGGGGATAGAGCTGACGAGTTTTAATTTGGGTGGGGGGGGGGGGGGGCAGTGGAGGGGGGAATACAAGCTATCAGTGAGTGGTTGAAAACTTTGGTGACAGCGACAGCTGATTTGACTTTTCCTTTCAATATTCTGTGGAGGGGCTCATGGATTTTTTGGATTCTATTATTATTATATTGGACTGTATTATTTTATTAATCCTTTTTGCAGATGGTATTCTATTATTTTAAATAATGAATGGCTTGGCATGTGTACTTGGTCATTCAACAGGATTTTCCCTTCTGATTTGGTTTTCTGTATGTGGTAATTTTCTTGCATTATTAGGAGGTGTTGTTTTACTGTCGATTAAAATTATTTTATGTCATTGTCTCTAGTGGTTGGTTTGTGGTCATTTTCTCTTAGGCATTCTGCAAATGTGATGTGGTTTGTCCCATATTTCCAAACTCTCATGTGTTTTTTTATCTGACATCAGATGTTCCCCTGTTTGCTCTATGTAACTGCCTTCACAAGTGTTACACTGTAGCTGATATATACTTGCTTTCTGGTATATGTCTCTGTTATTAGTCAGTTTTGGGGTGTATTTTTGCATAGAACTGTCTGTTGTGTCTGCTATGTTTATTCCTTGTCTCTTGAAAATGTTGGTGATTTGATAGGTGAGTTTGCGTTCGTATGTCATTGTGTACCATCTATTGTTTTCTTTCAACTTTTTCTGATTATCCTGTGCAGTTGTTATGGGACTACATGTTTGTGTTTGGTTCTGTTGTGTTGTTGTCTGTGGTTTGGAGCTTTCTGCTTTTATTTTACTTTTAATTTTGTTGTTAAGCTTTGTTACTGTGTTACTGTTGTAACCATTATTTTGTGCCTCCTGCATCATTATGTCCCATTCTTTTTGGTAGCCTTCTTTGCCAAGTGGTACTGTGTTGAGTCTATGGAGCATGTGTTGAAGTGCTGTTTGCTTTTGTGTGTGCGGGTGGTTAGAGGACTGAGGAATCATATTGTCTGTTGCTGTGGGTTTACGGTAAATTTCAAACATATGCTTATGGTTCTGTTTTTTTATTGTTATATCCAGGAAGTTAATTTGGTTGTTCTGTTCTCTTTCAATTGTGAATTTTATATTTTTATGGATCTTGCTGATGTCAGTATGTAGTTTTTCAATTTAACTTTGTGGTATATTTGTTAAGCAAAGGATGTCATCCATGTATCTGAACCACTATAATATGTTGTATTCTTTTGCTAATATTTTTGTGAAAATGATCTGTTAAATGTGGTTTACCAAAATATCTGCTAAGGCTTCTGAAACTGGGGACCCAATTGGTAATCCATCTTCTTCTAAATAATATTCATTACTGAATTTGAAGTAATTTTGTTGTGTTATGAGCTTTATTAGTGTGTATATTTCCTTAATCTGTTCATCAGGAAGGTGACTATAAGTTTTCAGGTACTTATCTATAATTTCTATTACTTCTGGTACTCCTGGCTGGTGTGACCAAGCCATTCTAGGCACATCAGTCAGGAACTGCGCAGCCACTAAGGTTGCAATTTCGAATCCTGCCTCTGGCATGACAGTGTGTGTGTTGTCCTTAGGTTAGTTAGGTTTAAGTAGTTCTAAGATCTAAGGGACTGACGACTTCAGATGTTAAGTCCCATAGTGCTCAGAGCCATTTGAACCATTTCTGGTACTGGTATGTTGCAATACATGATTTCTATAACAAATGAAAAGAGGGTTATATTTTTTGTTCATTGTGTTTGCTGTGTAGTGTTTTTAATGGTTCTGTCTTCTTGTACTTTGAAATTTTCAGACAGAAATTTTAACATGTATCCTGCAAGCTCTGAAGTGGGGGGAGTTTCTGAAATCCAGTATTGGCCTCACAGAAGATTCGGTTTGTGGATTTTTGGTTGGCTTTGGAGAACCAGCGCAGTGGGACTGATCTATGACAACTTTCTTTTCTCTATGTTATCCAATATGATGTCAATATTTTTCAGAGTGTGTTTTCTTTTTTCTTTTTTTTTTTACTTTTGTCTTTAATCTGAATGTCATGTCTGATTTTAAATTTGTAATGCTATTTTGTAAAATGAATTCTTGTGTTTTTTCAATGTATTGTTCTTTGTGTATCAGTAATATTGTGGTCTCCTTGTCTCCTTTTAAAATGTTGTTGTTGTTGTTGTTGTTGTTGTTGTTGTTGTTGATGTGGTCTTCAGTCCTGAGACTGGTTTGATGCAGCTCTCCATGCTACTCTATCCTGTGAAAGCTTCTTCATCTCCCAGTACCTACTGCAACCTACATCCTTCTGAATCTGCTGAGTGTATTCTTCTCTTGGTCTCCCTCTATGATTTTTACCCTCCATGCTGCCCTCCAATACTACATTGGTGATCCCTTGATGCCTCAGAACATGTCCTACCAACCGATCCCTTCTTCTAGTCAAGTTGTGCCACAAACTTCTCTTCTCCCCCAATCCTATTCAATACCTCCTCATTAGTTACGTGATCTACCCATCTAATCTTCAGCATTCTTCTCTAGCACACATTTCGAAAGCTTCTATTCTCTTCTTGTCCAAACCAGTTATCATCCATGTTTCACTTCCATACATGGCTACACTTCATACAAATTCTTTCAGGAAAGAGTTCCTGACACTTAAATCTATACTCGATGTTAACAAATTTCTCTTCTTTATAAACGCTTTCCTTGCCATTGCTAGTCTACATTTTATATCCTCTCTACTTCAACCATCATCAGTTATTTTGCTCCCCAAATAGCAAAACTCATTTACTACTTTAAGTGTCTCATTTCCTAATCTAATTCCTTCAGCATCACCTGACTTTATTTGACTACATTCCTTTATCCTCATTTTGCTTTTGTTGATGTTCATCTTATATCCTCGTTTCAAGCCACTATCCATTCCATTCAACTGCTCTTCCAAGTCCTTTGCTGACTCTGACAGAATTACAATGTCATAGGCGTACCTCAAAGTTTTTATTTCTTCCCATGGATTTTAATACCTACTCTGAATTTTTCTTTTGTTTCCTTTACTTCTTGCTCAATATACAGATTGAATAACATCAGTGAGAGGCTACAACCCTGTCTCACTCCCTTCCCAACCACTGCTTCCTTTTATGCCCCTCGACTCTTATGACTGCCATCTGGTTTCTGTACAAATTGCAAATAGCCTTTCGCTCCCTGTATTTTACCCCTGCCACCTTTAGAATTTGAAAGAGAGTATTCCAATCAACATAGTCAAAAGCTTTCTCTAAGTCTACAAATGCTAGAAACATAGGTTTGCCTTTCCTTAATCTTTCTTCTAAGATAAGTCGTAAGGTCAGTATTGCCTCATGTGTTCCAGTATTTCTATGGAATCCAAACTGATCTCCCAGAGGTCAGCTTCTACTAGTTTTTCCATTCGTCTGTAAAACATTCATGTTAGTTATTTTGCAGCTGTCACTTATTAAACTGATTGTTTGGTAATTTTCTCATCTGTCAACACCTGCTTTCTTTGGGATTGGAATTATTATTTTAAAATGATAACATTTTGTTTTTGTAGTTTTCTCCTAATTTTTCCTAGTGTTGCAGATCTGAGTTTTTGTTGTTTTGTGTTGTTGCATTTTTATGCTGGTTATTATATTCTGGATTTCTTTTTTTACTAGTTCTCTAGTTAATCCAATGCTGACACTGCTATTTTCATTCCTATCATCCCTTGTCAAAACACTTTATGCTTCTATAATTAGATTTCATAAGTAACCTTCATCTATTTCTGAATTTAGATTGTATTTTCATCCTTTCTCCAACAGCTGTCTTTCTTTACTGTTTAACTGTGTGTCTGTAAGGTTCACTAATCTTGGGTAGAATTTGTGTGTGTGAGTAAAGGTAATATGTTGTAACTGTAGTTTTTTGAGTAGGTTGATCTTTCTTCTATTAACTGTTTCTATTCTTTGTGCAGCAGTTTTTGTAAGCTTTTCGACCCTGTTGACCAGATGGGAGAAAACTTTCATATTATTTATGGTGTCTGTGAGTTGTAAATATGTTTTATACAACTCGTAATTTAACTCTTGTTTTTTAGAGTCTAGGGATTTTATCTCGTATTTTAACCATATTTTCTGAGCAGAATGCATTGCTTTTTGGGTGGTGGTTGAACTGTTTTTAATTTTTACATTGAATATTTAGGTACCAGATTGTTACATTTGCATATGTTGAATTTTGTGTGTTGTATGGTTTTATGGATGTTCAGATGATTCTTCTGAATTTCTGGTATGGGCCATGTGGAAATGCCTGGCATGGTATGAATAACAAGTCTGTTTGTGTGGCCATCCTCTGCAGCAAGCATATAAAAATTTGTTTTGTAAATAAAGCTGCCTTACCCTGCTGCTAGTTACTTTATTTATCCCGTACACTTTTCACCTTCTCCTGTTCTAAGGTATCATCAGTGGGATTTATAACGATACAGTTGTGTTAGTTTCATATTATTAAACAGTTAAATTCACATTTTGGTGATTTGCATTTTTCTCACAACTGCCTATCATACAAGTTCATGGCCAGGGATAATGACGTGTCCTGGGGTCCACTGATAAACCACGGAATGGCTCCCAAGCAGGCGACGTGGAAACTGCTTCATGAGATAGGCATTCTCTGAAGCTGACCTACATTCTGTCTACACCATGGGGTTTTCTGGCTTTGGGAGAGGGAATGGCATAACAGCACACATAACAAACTGCATGTCGTTAAGGAGGCTATGAATGTGTGGAAGTCTTCCAGGCAGGCCTCTCCCAGGGAATCAGTCATCCTCTTCCGGCTCTGCATTGACTATATGAGGCTAATGCATGGTTAACTACTCTGTAGCGAGAAGCCACCTAAGTGTCGATGTGGCTTCCAAATGACAGTTGTTCACCTCTTGCTGGACTACTCACATTTAACCGCTCTGTGACAGACTTTCAACTTTCCCACCAACCTGCCTTCGGTGTTGGACACAATGACTCCACAGCAGCTTTAGTTCTACATTTTATCCGTGAGAGTGGGTTTTATACTTCTATATAGGGTTTAGTGTATCCTTTGACCCTCTGTGTCCTCCAGCCTAGTGCTTTACGGTTGAGTTTTTAATGTGTTGCAGAGTCACTGGCTTTCCCTTTCTATTCTCGTGCTTGCCAGCCACTGTAATCTGCTTTCATGTTTTACTCTCTTCTGTTGTTTCCTTGTCCTCTTTTGTTCCTTTTAGTGTTCATAGTGTGCCCTTCATTCTTATGGCTTTTCCTTTCTTTCTGTTTTGTGTTACACATTTAATCCGTTTTATTCTCACTCTTGTGGCATTGCTTTTTAGGAACATTGGTGAGGCAGATGGTGTGATAGCTGTCCACATCAAGTGCGTTTTTACACAATCTCACCATAGCCGGTTGAAGATGATGATTATATGTCACTTGTAGTCAGATGAGATATGTTTAATCACCTGGCTGTGGATGCGGTCAGGCCCAGGAACTGTGTCGGTGCAATGTGCAAGAGCACTGAAAAGCTTCCACTTTGTAAATGGGGCGTTATAGGATTCACCACAGCATGTAGTGCATTAGAGTACATTACCTTTCAGCCACCGTTCCAGTGTGCGAAACCTTGGGGGGTGATTATCCAATGCAGTGCCCGGCAAAGTGCCCGGAAATCGCATTTGTGTTGGTACATAACTCGCCATTTAAGGTAACACCAGGGACAGCCATTGAGGCTTGGTACCCAAAGAGACATTTGATCTTTTTCCAGACTTGGGAAGACATGTGGCCTCCAATGGTGGAGACTTATCTCTCCCAACACCACTCCTTCTGTTGCTCGATAAGGTAGCGAACACTGGCACAGAGCCATTTAAAGACTATGATGTGCTCCAGGGAAGGGTGCCACTTACGGGCTGTAAAGCTTGCAGACACTCTTCAATTGCCTGAACGATTTGCGGTGACCACCAAGTGACTGCCTTACTCCTTGGGCAACCTAAAGAGCGAGGGATTCCGTTTTCTGTGACATAAACAATTGTGCTAGTCATCTGCTCAACCATCACATCGATATTACAATGTAGGGGAGATTCAGCGGTGACAGCTAAGGTGAAAGTTACCCAGTTAGCCTTGTTCAAAGCCCATCTGGGCAGGCATCTGTGTGCCTGATGCTGGGGCACTGCCAGGAAGATGGGGAAGTGCTCACTACCACACAGGTAGTCATGTCTTCTTCAGTGGATGGATGGGAGATGTTCTGGGCTGCAGATTGATACGTCAATGGCTTAGTAACTCCCATGAGCCACACTGAAACATGTGGCGGCCCCAGTATTTAAGAGTCATAGGTCAAATTGCAACAGTAAATTTCGACAACTCTGCCTCGCCCAGTAACTATGGTACCACCCCACAAGGGGTTATGGGCATTAAAATCATCCCGAAGAAGGAAAGGTTTAGGCAGTTTATCAATTAGTGCAGCTAATACATTCAGGGGTACTACACCATCTAGATGAAGATATACATTTCAGACAGTTATTTCCTGCATCATCTTTATTCTGACAGCCACAGCTTCAAGAGAGTTTTGAAGGGGCACATGTTCACTACAGACTGAGTTTAGAACATAAACGCAAACTCCACCTGTCAATCGATTATAGTCACTGTAGTTGCTGTAATATGCCTTATAGTCACGGAGGGCAGGGAACCAGGTTACCTGGAGGGCAATGCAGATGGCAGGTTTAAACCTCAACAGTTGCTGTAGCTCAGCCAGGCAGTGGATAAAACCACCACAGTTGCACTGGAAGATGACATCGTGAGACTGGGAAGGCACGGAAAATTCAGTGAAGCACTGTATGGCTCACAGTCACCTGCTTCCACTGATTTATTGCCTGAATAGTCTATATCCATCATGTGAGAGGATCTGGCAAGATCTACACTCCTGGAAATGGAAAAAAGAACACATTGACACCGGTGTGTCAGACCCACCATACTTGCTCCGGACACTGCGAGAGGGCTGTACAAGCAATGATCACATGCACGGCACAGCGGACACACCAGGAACCGCGGTGTTGGCCGTTGAATGGCACTAGCTGCACAGCAGTTGTGCATCGCCGCCGTCAGTGTCAGCCAGTTTGCCGTGGCATACGGAGCTCCATCGCAGTCTTTAACACTGGTAGCATGCCGCGACAGCTGTGGACGTGAACCGTATGTGCAGTTAATGGACTTTGAGCGAGGGCATATAGTGGGCATGCGGGAGGCCGGGTGGACGTACCGCCGAATTGCTCAACACGTGGGGCGTGAGGTCTCCACAGTACATCGATGTTGTCGCCAGTGGTCGGCGGAAGGTGCACGTGCCCGTCGACCTGGGACCGGACCGCAGCAACGCACGGATGCACGCCAAGACTGTAGGATCCTACGCAGTGACGTAGGGGACCGCACCGCCACTTGCCAGCAAATTAGGGACACTGTTGCTCCTGGGGTATCGGCGAGGACCATTCGCAACCGTCTCCATGAAGCTGGGCTACGGTCCCGCACACCGTTAGGCCGTCTTCCGCTCACGCCCCAACATCGTGCATCCCGCCTCCTGTGGTGTCACGACAGGCGTGAATGGGGGACGAATGGAGACGTGTCGTCTTCAGCGATGAGAGTTGCTTCTGCCTTGGTGCCAATGATGGTCGTATGCGTGTTTGGCGCCGTGCAGGTGAGCGCCAAAATCAGGACTGCATACAACCGAGGCACACAGGGCCAACACCCAGCATCATGGTGTGGGGAGCAATCTCCTACACTGGCCGTACACCTCAAGTGATCGTCGAGGGGACACTGAATAGTGCACAGTACATCCAAACCGTCATCGAACCCATCGTTCTACCATTCCTAGACCGGCAAGGGAACTTGCTGTTCCAACAGGACAATGCACATCCACATGTATCCCGTGCCACCCAACGTGCTCTAGAAGGTGTAAGTCAACTACCCTGGCCAGCAAGATCTTCGGATCTGTCCCCCAATGAGCATGTTTGGGACTGGATGAAGCGTCGTCTCACGCGGTCTGCACGTCCGGCACGAACACTGGTCCAACTGAGGCGCCAGGTGGAAATGGCATGGCAAGCCGTTCCACAGGACTACATCCAGCATCTCTACGATCGTCTGCATGGGAGAATAGCAGCCTGCATTGCTGCGAAAGGTGGATATACACTGTACTAGTGCCGACATTGTACATGCTCTGTTGCCTGTGTCTATGTGCCTGTGGTTCTGTCAGTGTGATCATATGATGTATCTGACAACAAGAATGTGTCAATAAAGTTTCCCCTTCCTATGACAATGAATTCAAGGTGTTCTTATTTCAATTTCCAGGAGTGTAGGTACTTAGCAGGTGCCCAAATCTCCACCCCACCCTCAGCTGCAGAGCCTGTAGGTAGCAGTGGTGTGGGTGCGACCGCAATTTCTTTGGTCTTAGCGGTTTTCGTTTTGGATTTCTCTCACTGCTCCTTGGGTTTCCCTGGCTGGGAGGACTTCACTGGCTCAGTCTCCAGGACTGAGGATGAGCGTGACGTCCTACAACCAGCTGCTTTTTTGCTCTTTGGCCACTGGCAGGTGTCTTGTTTCCCACTAGAAGCTACCTAGGAATGGAGTGACCCAAGGGACCACTTCCTAGGGAGAGAAGCTGAAGAACACTTACGCTTCTCCAGCTCCAGCCATGATTGTTGCGCAATGATGGTGGCGGCGGGGGGGCGGCGGGGGGGGGGGGGGGGCAGGGTGGTGTTGCTCCTCAAGTAGGTGGTGCAGGATCAACAGGGATGGAAATGCTCTCCAACATCAAGGGGGCAGGTGAGTCTACCAGCTCTGAGAGTTGACCTGGGTTGGCAGAGCTCATGGTGTCAGAACTGTTGTAGTGGTGGTGTAAGACTATGTCATACACACAGGATGCAGGTGTTCAAATTTTCTCTTATCCTCAGTGTAGGTCATTCATTCCAGCGTCTTGTACTCCATGATTCTCCTTTCTTTCTGGAGAATCCTGCAGTCAGGTGAGCAAGGTGAATGGTGCTCTCTGCAGTTGACACAGGTGGAAGGCAGTGCACATGGAGTATTGGGATGTGATGGGCATCCAAAATCTTGGTTTGTGACACTGGAAGTAGTGAGGGAAAACATATTGCTGAATTTCCAGCACTTCAAGCACCGAGTTGGGGGGTGGATACAGGGCCTTACATCACACCAGTAGACCATCACCTTGACCTTCTCGAACAATGTATCACCCTCAAAGGCCAATATGAAGGCACCGCTGGCAACCTCATTATCCTTCCGACCCCGGTGGACATGCTGGACGAAATTTACACCTCGTCACTCTAAATTGGCCAGCAGCTCAATTTCGGACTGCAAAAGAATGTCTCTATGAAATGTGATACCCTGGACCACATTTAGGCTCTTACTTGTTGTACTGTTGTGTGTTGAATTGTGCTTGTGATCGCTTAGAGACTGCTGGTGTTTCACCACCAGCAAGAGGTGATGGACTGCGCTTCATCGTTTGTCATCCACCCTGATGCCGCCCACTCTGACCAGGGGCCCTCCCAACAGGCGCCACCTGATAGGATGGCCTTTGCTGGGAGTCCTGATGCCTCAGGAGGATGGGCATCTACCCCTTGGCATATGCAGGGAGTTAACAGTGCAGTCATCAGCAGCACAATGCCTGTGTGGTTATGGGTCTAAAGATCTTAATTCACGAAGAACACGATGGACCTTTTAAGGCTCCCTTCTCCAGTTGGCTCATTCTTTTGGAAATGTTTGAAGAATGGAAGTCAAACCCTACAGGGGGCCATCACATAAAGGCTGAAACAAGTGAAACTCCTTTTAGTCACCTTGTACGACAGGCAGGAATACCCCGGACCTGCAGGGGAGAAGGAGAATATGATATGGTTGCTCCAGTCCTGATTGTGCTACCATGTCATGAGTGGAATGCTGCACCTTTGGGAGGTGGTGGGTGACTGGAGCAATAAGGCACGGGGATGTGTTGTTGTACGAAGCTGGGAAGGTAATAACAGTGTGTGAAGGCCTCAGTGAGATCCTCAGCATATTTTCAGAGGAACTGCTCATCACTACTGATGCAACAGCCATGGATGACTAGGCTGTATGGAAGGGACTTCTTGGTATAGAAAGTGTTGCAGCTGTGAAAGTGTTCTAGAAACTAGAACTGAGATCCAGACATTTTTATTAATTAGACTGCGCATCTTATGTGGTGAGAAAAAGTCAATAATTGTATCTGGGGACTTTATAATGTCAATATGTTGGTACACAGTGCAAATAAAATTCCGTTCCTTAACTTTCTATGTAGTTTCAACTTTTATTCTAATACACACATCAAAAAAGTTTTGCATAACCTCATTCCCTAGAGTTGGAGAGTACAGAACCTGTACAGAAAATTGGAATAGAAATCAACATAAACAACATTTCTGCCCTTTTTATTGCTCATAAAAACCACACACTGCATGTTGTACCACTATACAGTGATACCTTCACAGGTAGGGGGTCCAGATTTCTGTATACACTGGTACCTCTAATACCCAATAGCACATCCACTTGCATTGATGCATGCCTGTATTTGTCATGGCATACCATCCACAAGTTCATCAAGGCACTGTTGGTCCAGATTGTCACAGTCCTCAACGGCGATTTGGCATAGATCCCCAAGAGTGGTTGGCGGGTCATGTTATCCATAAACAGCCATTTTCAATAAATCCCAGACAAGTTTGATGGGTTCTGTCTGGAGAGCATGCTGGCCACTCTAGTTAAACAATATAATTATCCCGAAGGAAGTCATTCTTGGGGGTATGAATTCTCGTCCACAACAATTAATGCCTCACGAATATGCTGCCGATATCATTGCGCTATTGGTTGGAGAATGGCATTCATGTATCATGCAGCCATTATGATGCCTTCCATGACCAGCAGCAATCTAT